>NC_041699.1:797500-805000 GCF_900097015.1 Plasmodium sp. gorilla clade G2
TTTTTTTTTTTTATTTTTCAATTTCTATAAGAAATATCTTTCCATGATATATATTATATATTTATATATGATTAATATATATATTATATATATATATATATATATATTTTTGTTTTATTTTTATATTATCTCATATCTTTTATAATAAAATTAATTATATATATAAAGGTAATATATATTTATATAGAAATATTATTTAATACTTTGATAAATTAAAAGAAAACATAAAATATATTGTTAAAAAAAATATATAAAAACAAAAGGAACAAAAAAAATGAGGTGATAAATATAATATTTTTTTTATATAGATATATTTATTTATTTATTTTATTAAATATATAAATATGACCATCCCATATTTACAGAACGATGATTTATGCCATTATTTTATATATGTAAATATATATAATTTTTAAAAGTCTATATATATATATATATATATATATATATATATATATATATATATATGTATATATATATGTTTATTTTTTTCTTTTTAATATTTGTAAAAAAATTAACGCGGGTACACTATAATATATAATCCTAACGTATGACATTATTTTATGTATTAATAAATATTTTCAATTTGGAAAAAAAAAAAAATATATATATATAAACATATATAAAATATATGTATATATATTACATACGTATATTTATATATATATAATATTCATTCATTATATTTTTACGACGTACCACTTTTTTATTTTTTTTTTTTTATTTATGTGCATTTCATTTTTCTTTTTTTCTTTTTTTTTTTTTTTTTTAAATAAATAACATTGTGGAAATATCTACAAAGGAATAAATAAATATATATACACATAAAATATATATATAATAATATTTATATATATATATATTTTTTTATTTTATTTTATTTTTTTATTTATATTAAAGATAGTTGTTAAAATATTTTATAATGTTGTAGTGCAAAATACGTATATGTATTATTATATGAATTTTTTTTTTTTTTTTTTTTTTGGTAATATTGATATTATTATAAAGACAAAGGAAAAAAAAAAATATATATATATATATATATATATTATATATATATATATAATAAAATAAATTAAAAAATAATTAATATACAATGTGTGGAAAACAAAACAGAGAAATAAAAACAAATTAAAAAATATATATTTTGAACATGTTATATATATATATATATATATATATATATATATATATATATATATTATATATATATGTGTATAATTATATATATTATTTATATTTGTAATTATCGGAATTGTTTTGATTTTATGATTTTTTTTTTTTTTTTTTCTTTTTATACTATATTCGTCTTTTATTTTATTTTATTATATTATATTATTTTATTATTTTATTTATTTATTAATATGAAATATATTACACACATTTATATATTGAAAGAAAATAAAGAAAAAGTGCAATAATGGAAAGTTATTCAACATATGAATTTAAAGATAATTTAATAATAAAAATTATAAGAACTAATGATGTTAAAAAGAGATTTTACAGTTATACAGTAAGTTATATAAAATAATAAATGATATATAAAAAATTGTTTATTTGATTTATATGTATGATGGTATTAAAAAAAAGTAATGTATATATAAAATGAATACATACATATATATATATGTATGTATGTATATATATATATTTATTTTCTTCTCGTTGTAGGAATATATTTTGGAGTTTAAGGTTCTGAACAGTCAGAAAGTTCTGAAGAAAAGATATTCTGATTTTGTTACCTTTTATGATTTATTAAAAAATGAGTTACTTACAAAATTCAGTGAATCCTTAGAAAAAATTAGTGTTCTTCCCTCCAAAAAAATATTCGGAAGGTTCAACTACAATTTTATAGAAGAGTAAGAAAATAGGAAATAGAAAAAAATAAGAAATAATCACAAAATATATAGGACAAATAAAAAAAAAAAAAAAATAAAAAAAAATAAATGGCTAGCTGTCAGCTAAAAATAAATATTTTTTTTTATTTTCATAAAATACATGCATACATAATTATATATTCACACATATATATATATATATTTATTTATTTACCTGTAGACGTAGACAACAACTGGAATCCTTTCTGATGAATATAACAAGATATAAAAATGTATATCTATGTGACAACTTCTATGAATTTTTGTGCTTAGATAATATAACAAAATATTTATACAAGTTAATGTGTACTAGATTAGAAGATATTTGTAATATTCAGAAATTATTAAAAAAGATTAATTATATTTTATTTATGTCACGAAATAATACATTGAAAAGTGCTGAATGTGATATTATAAATTATTTATATTATTTAAGAGAGAATATAAAATTAAATAATGAAATAAAATTTTTTATATTAAATATATTTCTTCATCATTTAACATATACTAAAACATCAGAGAATTTATTGAATGTTACTTTGATGAGATTTTCCTTTGATATTATTTATGAAAATTTATTAAGTAATAGTATAAATGAGGTTTTATTAAAAACATCTTCTGAAACGATATTAAGAATTGTTGATAAAAGAAGTGATGTATTTTTAGATTATTTAAAAATTTATAACTTTAAACAAATATGTACAATATTTAATATTATAAATAGAAAAAAAGAAAAACAAGATAATAAAAAAATTGATAATATAGTATTTAATATATATATTTTAATATCTTTATTATTATTATCTTCTATCCATATTAAAGATATTCAAAATTTTTTTATTATAAAAAATAATAATAATAAAGGTATACGTATATTAGGATATATGTATGAAAGTCAGAATATTAATATACAAATTATTTGTTGTATTATTTTGTCTTTACTTATAATTAATAAAACTATTAAAGATGAAGATGTTATTTATAAAACTAAAATGTCTATTTTATTAATTCAAAATGATATACAAAATATAAAAAGTGTGGATTATCAATTAATAGAAATAATTTGTAGTAAAAAAAATATAAACCTCTTAAATTCTATTCTAGATTTATTATTAAAAGATAAAATATTAAAATATGATTTAACCTTAAATGATATTGAGCATTATGAAAAATATACTATGTATGATAATCCCTTTGAAAAAGATTTATTTTATGAACAGAAAATTAAATATGCAGATTTTTCAAATAATGATATTATTTTACAGTTTATACTTTTTATCATCAACATTGGTGTCACTGAATTTTTCTTACTTAAAAAAAATTATAAATTTCTTATGAAAAAAAAAAAATTAAAAATCAAACTAAAAAAAAAAGAATTATCTGAAAAAATGAAGCTAAGAAAATTTAATAGAAAAAACAAGCAGGCCCAATTTATGTTAACTGATAAGGCGCAGGATTATAATATGAGCCCACAAAATAGGAATAAAAATATAAGGGGCAACGAAAATAACAATAAACAAAACAAGAGTCAATCAAAAAAAAGAGAAGAATATATGTATATGTCCAAGTATTGTGATGCACCTATGAAGGATGATGACGACGATAATGATGATTATAATGAAGGGTATAGGAACTGTTTAGAGTCTGAAAGGAATAAAAATAGAAAGAAGCATCTATATGAAAATTATGAAGATGATGATGATGATTATGAAGATGATGATGATGAATATGATGAAGATGATGATGAATATGATGAAGATGATGAAGATGATAATGATGATAATGATGATTATGAAGATAACGATGATTATGACGATGATTATGATGATGATGATGACGACGATGATGATGATGACTATGATGACGACGATGATGATGACGATGATAATTCCTATTATGATACCCCTTATGGTAATAATAATAATTTTAATGTTCGTTTGAAAGGACAAATGAACAGAAAGTTAAATAGAAGAATTCCTAATAAAAAAAATAAGCGTATGAATAAAAAAGGAAAGAAAAAAAAGAAAAATATAGAACCTTGTAACGTTTCAGCAACGAGTTCTTGTATTTCATCTTTGTATTCATTTTCGAGTGATTATGATAGTGCAACAAATAATAATAACAATAATAATGATGCTGATAATGATTATAATAAGAAGAAAAAAAAAAAAAATGTTTCAAATTTAAACATGCATGTTGTAAAGAATATATCGTATGATGACGATTTTAGTGTGCATTCAGGGAGTATAAAAAATGATCTTTTATTTTTAGAAGGAGAAGGAAGTGACAATGATGAGGTTGACGATGACATTGATGATAATGATTATAATGACAATAATAATGACAATGACGATGACAATAATAAAAACAATTGTGGAGAAAATATAAATAACAAATATAAAAATAATAATACAAATAAAAATACAAATAAGAACCTTTCTAGTTCTTCAAAATATAATAAAAAGAATGTAACATCATCTGAGTTGCGAGAAGAAATAAAAATGTTGAAAGATAATAGAAAAAAGTTTGTGCGTAGGATAAGAAGAATAAATGAACAGATATTATTAATATTATGTAACGAAAGGATGATACATAATATATATAAGTGTGCTAATTTAAATAATTATAAAATTAAATTTTATGCTTCTATAATATTATCATATATACCAAATATAAATGAAATGTTATCAAGTTTTTCTAATCAAGATTATTTAAATAATAATAATAATAATAATAATAATAATGATAATAATAATAATAATGATAATAATAATAATAATAATGATAACAGTGTGTATCATAAACCGCTTAACAGCAATATAAATAATGTAGATAATATGAACCATGAAGATTATATAAAGAATGATAATTCAAAAGATTTTGTAGATTCTGAAAAAGAAAAAAATAATTTACAATATTTATCTTATGGACCAATTGAAAATATTACAAAATCATCATTTGCTTCTGATAGTCTTAATATTAGAAAGAATAGTAAAATTTTCATATGTAGTGTTGAAGGAGATTATTATAATTATATTTATAAGTTTAATATTTTTAATGTCTTATTATTTTATTTATTCAATGAAACATGTTTTTATGAGCATATACTTGTGCATTTAAAGAAATATATTGAAGAACAGAGTTCTCTTATGAATTTAAAACATTTTAAAATAAAAAAAAATGAATTTGTAAATACACTCCTTTTTAATAATATTGGTAAAAATATGCAAAAGAAAAATAAAGGAAAACAAGGAAAAAAGAATAGGAATAAAAGAACTTATAAAAAAGAAAGTTTTCTAAGTACAGCAGATGATAAGATGAATACAACACCGAAGGGGCCTATGTCATATGGATATAAAAACAATTATAGTAATAATTCATATTATAATGATAGTAGTCATATTAATTATATGAGTAAGAAGAATAATGTTCGTACGGGTGAATGTGTTATAAAAAATAATAAAGTTGGATATGATAAAAATGATGACAATAAAGATAATATAAAAGGTAATATAAAAGATAATATAAAAGGTAATATAAAAGATAATATAAAAGATAATATAAAAGGTAATATAAAAGATAATATAAAAGGTAATATAAAAGGTAATATAAAAGATAATTCGTTAGATATGGAACATGCGCTTGTAGAGTACAATCCAAATGATGATAGTTTATTGGAAGGAGAGGATGTAAATAATGACAATTTTGATAATATAAAAATGAATATTAATAATATGAATAGTATGAATAGTATGAATAATATGAATAATTCAAATAATGTTAATTATAACAATGAACAAATAGTTTTATATAGTGAATCAAAGATTTATGACCATATGCATCACGTTTTTAATTACATTTCGAATATAAGAAAATTTGGACTTTTAAATAATTATATTGTTGAATTATATATGAGCATTCGAAAGAAATTAATGACGATTGATATGTATTTTCTTTTTGATATAATAGAAAAGAAAGTATATGAGAAGAATGAAATGAAAGATAGGATCAATAACTTAAAGAAAGAATATGAATGTGTTAATATAACATATAATGATTATATAAACTTACAATATGAATGTAATAAATTTATAAGTATAATAGATAAGTTATATGAAGAATTAGATGATATTGAAAAAAGAAGAAAAAAAATATTAAGAAGTCATAAAATAGTACATGTTAATGTTTGTAATTATAGAAAGAAATTAATACATATAGAAAAAATGATAGAAGAAGCTCCTACTATGAAAAAATGTATAAATGATGAATTATATAAAATAAAAATAAATGTAGGTTTATATAAAAAGGATAGAAAAAAATTATCTTTTTTTATATTGTTACATAAATTTTATTTAGATAATTATAATATTGTTTTAAATAAATTAAAAAATATGAATAATTTAATACAAAATATAGAATTATTATCTTCTACAGATTATGAAAAAAATAAAAGTTTAATATTTAAAGAATTCTCTTATCTATTATGTAATGATATTGTATTAATAGAGTTATTAAAAAAAAAATGTAAAATTGAAGTTGCAAAAAATAAAAATTATTCTTTATTATTATCAAGGGAGAAAAAAATGGATACTTTTAATTATAATATATGTAATGAAAATAAGTTAGTCATAATAAATAAAGACAATAATATGAATGATCGTAGGGCGATGGATTTGTTTAAAGGAAAGGATGACTTGCTTGATAAATATTCTTATTATTTGAATAATGATAATGTATTCAATATGGGGGACATGAGGGGATCTCAATATAATAATTCATTGGATGATATGGAGAATATGAGAAATATGGAGAATATGAAAAATATGAGAAATATGAGAAATGTGAGAAATATGAAAAATATGAATAATATGAATAATATGAATAATATGAATAGTATGCATAATATGGATAGTATATATAATATGCATAATATATATAATGATAATAACTTATATGGTATGTCTAACAACTCATACAAGAACATGCAGAATACCTTTAATGACAACAGCAGTGACAGTGATGATGTTTTAATAAATAAACTACAAAAGAAGGAGCAAGGTCATATGAAAAATATGTTAAATCATAAGAATGATTATTATAATAATAGAGGGCAAACAAATTCAATATATAATTTTGATACAACTCTTGAAGATTTTAATAATAATATTAAAGATAATAAAGTTATTTTATCAGTAGATGAAATAGGTATTGAAAAAAATGTAAAGATGAATGAGAAAAGAGAACCTACTAATAATAATAATAATAATAATAATAATTATGATGATAACAATTATAAAACAACTAGTTATTATAATAAAAATTATAAAGATGATATTTACAATGAATATAATGAAAAAGATAAAATGATGATGTTACCTTATGATGATCAAAATGAAGATGTAGCACATATCACACTGGATGAAGAAGAAATAGATGAAGACCATGAAATGGATGTGGATGAATTAGAAGAGGATGCTTTGAACACTGAATTTGTTTCAAGTGATGAAGATAATGTCGATTTAAAAAAGCGAATTGATGAATTTAATAATTATAAAAATGAAGATATAAAAGGTTTATTACCAGAAGATATAAAAGTAGATGATACCCTAACTAAAAAAAGATT
>NC_041699.1:810000-867500 GCF_900097015.1 Plasmodium sp. gorilla clade G2
AATTATTTTACAATTTTAATATATATTTTTTTGTAATTTATATGATGTGAATAATTATATATATATATATATTTTTTTTTTTTTTTTTTTTTTTTTTTTTTGTTTATTTTCCTTAATATAAATATATATATGTATATAATTTTTATGTTTTGTATTTTTCATTTTTTTTTTATTAATCATATGAACCTAATATTTTTTCGTTAAGCATATTAAACAAATATATACATATATATATTATATATATATATATATTTTTTATATGGTGCTTAGAAAAAAATGAGAATAATAAATATAAGGAAATAAAAATATGTTTAATATATCCATCTACTTAAAAATTTTATAGAAAGTCTCCATCATATAAATAATATATATATATTTATATATTTATTTATATATGTAAATATTTATGTGTGTATTTTTATATTTTAAAAGATGGTTATTTCTAATGAGGAGAACAAAAAAAAATGGAAATATATAAAAGATGAAAAAGATATTTCTTATATTGTAAATATTAAAAATTCGAATGAAGATGTAAATTATGATTTATGTTCTTCTCTTAAAGAGAAAAGTACAAGTTATAAAGGGCAACATCTAAAAAGAGAACAGCTCTGTAATAATAATAATACATATAATAATACATATAATAATAATAACATTTATAGTTGTAATAATGTTTGTGTGTCATCCAACTCTTGTAATAGCAAAAGAAGTGAAGACATTTACAATGAGGAGAATAAAAAAACAAAAAATGAAAAAGATTTATTTTATGATAAAGTGGATGAAATATTAAACCGGAAAAGTGATAACGATGATGATTGGATATTCAATGAAGACAATGAAAATGAAAATGAAAATGAAAATAAAAATAAAGATTATATTAAAAATAAAAATTATGGTGGAGACAATATGAAACATAATGATAATTATTTACAAAATAATAATATTCATTTCCATGATGAGAATAAAAAGCATATTCCTTTTGAATGTGTCAAAGAGGAAAAACAGAAGAAAGCATATTTTTTAAATATACATACCTTAAATTTTGATGCTCATATGTTACATGCTCTTCTTAAAAAAAATAAATACAGACTTACAAAATATAATACAGATATGAATAATATGATATATAAATATTTATATTTATATAAGAAAAAAAAAACTTTAAAATATAAACAAAAGAATGAACAATCTTATAATGATTATAATAAGGATGAAAATTATATTTATCATCACACGAATGAAATAGAAGAAAAAAAAAAAAATACTCATCAAGATAAACAAAAAAAAATATATGTAGATGATAATAAAGAAAAAGTGTATGAACAAGACATACATAATAAAATTAAAAATATGAACAAAGAGGATAAAGCTAAATATAATGAGACTAATCAAACAAATAAATTATTAGATATTATGTATTATAATGAAAATAATAATAACAATTATATTAACACTGATGATGATAATAATAATTATTTGAGAGATGTTCAATTTTTATATATGGAATATTTTATAAGAAAAAAAAATCTGACCGAAATTTCAAATATATATAATAAATATATTTATAATAAAGATAATTTAATATATTTAAAAAAGTGGTATGCGAAAAATGTATATATATTAAACTCGAAAGGATATGATAAAAAAAATATATATGAATATACAAATGGTATAAGTAATACAAATAATATAAGTAATACAAATAATACAAATAATATAAATATTAATCCACATAATAGTTGTGCTAGTGTGAGTGAAGAGAACTCTCATAATAATTACCATTTGTCACCCCCTTCTATTAAAAGCTTTTGTTTAAATAATTATTTTATTTGTCTGCACTCAGAAAATAATGAAGTCATTATCCTTAGTTGGAAATTTATTAATATAAACAATTTAATATTTTTTAAAGGAAAAGATAATATTGATGATTTTTTTTTTAAAGATGAAGAAGGACCTATTAATTTAAACTTTAATTATTATAAATATCCTCATTATGCTATTATAAAAAATGATAATTTGAAAAATATAAAAAATATTCATATTAATGATATGAATAAATTATGTGTAAATACTTCTAATTGTATATATGTTTTTGAAATTCTTTTATGTAATTCAAAAGTTCAATATAAATATTTATATAAATATGTAGAAAAAGGAAATTTTTTAAATAAAGAAAATAATATATCTTCTTCCTTACATATTAAAGAAAAAAAATTGTTATACTTTACACCTTATAATATAATATATTTAAATAATAATAAAAATATTTTTAATAGCATGATAACAATAACAAAAGATATCAAATTTAAATATAAGATATTAAACACGGCATTTTATAATAATAATGTTTATATGGTCATATCGTATTTTAATAAAATCACACTTTTTAAAAATGAAGCTATTTATTTTGTTTTACTGTATGATAAAAATGGTGATGTGATAAGTGAACAGGAGGTAAATGAAAGGAATATAAATGAAAAGAATATAAATGAAAAGAATATAAATATAAATGAGAAGAAAAATGAAGATTCAAATGAAAAGAATCAAGATTCAAATGAAAAAAATCAAGATTCAAATGAAAAGAATGAAGATATAAATGAAAAGAATGAAGATTCAAATGAAATGAAAAAATATGAGATTCATAATAACAATGATGAAAAATATAATTTAAAAGATGATTATATAAGTTACATTCCTTTCCTTGGAATTTTAGAAAATAATAATTTTTGTGCTGCCTATGGTAAATCAATAACTATTTTTGAATATGTTTGTAAGGTTGTTATAAAATATAAATATATATTAAATCATTCAATATATTTTTTTAAAAGTTGTGATAATAATATTATTATTATATATGATAAATATAAATTATATGTATATCAAATAATGTTAAAGGGGAATACAAATTTTTGTATACTTTTATTATATGAAAAAAAAATTAATAATGTAACTAGTCGTGTCATATCTGAAGGTTATAATATATATGAAAGCTATGATGGATTTATAAATATAAATAAGAAAAATGTAAAGTTAAATAAAAATGATAAAATCGCTACCTTTATGTTTTCTTTATTTAATCAAGATAGAACATTAAATGAACAAAATTCCAAAAATAATTCATCTTTTTTTTATATTAATTTGATATATATATATATATTAAATAATAATAAAGTGGATATCATAGTCATTAACTCTTTGATATATATGATTTATCTTTTTTTCATTTATAAAAAATATGATCTCCTCCTCATGTTTATATTACACCTTTACAACGTAAGTTAAATAAGGCGATCATTATAAAAATATATATATATATATATATATATATATATATTATATATGTGTGTGCTTATATTTTATTATTTATTTTATTTTATTTTTTATTTTGATAGGGAGATGTGTGTGTGCTTAACGACTTTTCTCTTAAGGAAGAAGAAAAAAAGATACAAATTCAAAAATTACTTTTTTTTTTTTTCGAGACACAAATGCGTGATATTATAGAAAACTATAAAGAATATAAAGAGAAGCAAATATGTAATAATAATTATTTTATAAAATATAGAGGTGATAAAAATGGTGACTATAATAAAAATGATGACCATAATAAAAATGATGACTATAATCAAAATGGTGACCATAATTATTGTAATAATTATGATAATTTCAGTGGATGTATTTCTCATGAATATATACCCATGAATGATATTACCTACACAGTATCATCTATTTCAACAACTTTATCATATTCTTTATCAGACGATGAAAAAAAGGAAGAAGAGTCACTTATGTCTTTGTGTAAGGAAGATAATATGTATCATAAAAATATTATAAATGATCAAGATAGTTATAATTTATCTATAGATGATAATAATATAAATAATTATGAACATATAAAAAATAAAAAAACAATAATATTAAAAGATGAAGAAGAAGGTATATATATAAATAATAAAATTATTAATAAAGAATGTATTGAAGAATTAATACACTTATGTTATTTAAGTATAGAATTGAGTATAAAATTTAATATAAATCTATATGAATATATATTCCATTTATTTAAAACATATAATATAGAAAGTGTTTATTTTTATATATGTGAACCATATATAATGAATAAAAAAATATGCCTTACTCATGATTCTTTAATATATAACTTGTTACAGTATTTTAAGAGGTTTTATAGTATTTTTTGTTTATATGATGATACATATTATGATTTGTTCTTGTTTTTTTGTGCGTTTCTTAGGAGTAAGGTGGGTAATAGAATGTTTAAACGACAGATGGGTATCACATCTAAAAAGGGGAATAAGAAAAATATAAATTATGACAAAAATTATGATAAAAATTATGACAATGATAAAAATTATGACAATGACAAAAATTATGACAATGATAAAAACTATGACAATGACAAAAATTATGACAATGATAAAAACTATGACAATGACAAAAATTATGACAATGATAAAAATTATGACAATGACAAAAATTATGACAATGATAATCATTGTGATCTTTTTATGAATAATGCATTTCTATCAAAATTTATATTCATTTTAAAGATTCAAAATAAAACCCAGCATGATCAACTCCATTCTTCTGATAATCACAATGAAATACTTTATAAGAATAAAGAAGAAATGCATAATATTTACAATAGACATATGATGATATATGAAGATAAAAATAAGGAATATATAAACGAGGCTGTAACATTTGATTTTTATTTTATTGATAAATATTTGAATATAAAAAAAAATTTGAAACAAATAAAAAAGATATATTGTTTTATTTGTATAATTAATAAATTCTGTAAATTTTTTGAAAATATAAATCTTGAAAAAAATCTTGAAAATATTATATCTTTATTACCCTTACATATAAGTTCCTATTTATATAATAAACATAATGAAGATAAAACAACTATATGTGAATTTTTTATATCATACATGATAAGAAAAAAGAATATTTTTTTTTTCAAATTTTGTAAAGATAATAATATAAAGAATGAAATGTTTCCAATATATATACCAATATATATATTTAATAATTTTTATCAAACAAATTTTTTTCTTTATTATTTATATTGTGTTTTATTTAAGAAACCATTTAGTATCTATATGGATACATATGTGAATGAGAGTAGTCACATGGTTTTTATTAAAGATATATATGTTTTAAAAAAAAAAAAAGGAAATAATCAACAAAGAAATTGTAATTATAATGGTGATAATATAAATGATAATATAAATGATAATATAAATGATAATATAAATGATAACAATAATAATAATAATATATCTATACATCCTATTTGTATAGATGATTCGTCTTATTATGATAAAGTCTTCTTTGTTTATTCTCCTCTTCTTTATGAGAAGAAACAAAATTATGGACTCAATAAAAATATTGTAACTCTAATAGAATATATGTGTAAAAGATATGATAAAAAATGTTTACTAATAGAAGATGAAAAAGATATTCTCTCTGGTTTATTCTTTAAAGGATTGAATGGGATGGAAGGAAATTATATGACTCATTTTGAAGAAAACAAAAATATAATAAAAAAAATAATAAATAATAATAAAAGTGATGATAATAAAAAATATGACCTATATGGGAAATCTGATCAATGTGATGAAAATTTTAACATCAAATATAATAATGATAATAATATGTACTACAAACAAGAAAGTAATCATACTATGAGATGTCCTATGAATATAGAGGACAACCATAATCATAATAATGAATCCATCACAAATAATGGTTCTGATATTTATAAAAATTATATAACATATAATAATCCTTATAATATGAAAAAAACACAAAACAAAACATATGAATCATTCCTTGAATTTGACATTTTAAAAAAAAGAGAAACTATATTATCAATAAATAAAATAAATTGTAAGAATAAAATGAGGAATATACAGAACGAATTTAATATAAATGATTTTTTTAATTTAGATAAGAATGGAATGTTTTTATTATTTCAAATGGCTTTATCAAATTGTTTTAATATAATGAATAATTTCTTTTTTTTTTATCACCACAAAAATAATAATATTAATGGTAATAATAATATTAATGGTAATAATAATATGAATGGTAATAATAATATTAATTGTAATAATAATAGAAATTATAATTATATAATGAATATATTCATTGAAAACATTTTAGAGTTTTACATACACTTAAGTGTATCATATGTTCATTATAAAAATAAATTATATTTTATATTACAACAATATGTAGAAAATATAAAAGATATATATAAACATATAATATATAAAATAGATACATGTATTCATTATGATTCTATTAGAAAATTCTCTTTAAAAATGAAAAATTATATTATCATCTCATCAGATATAAGAACTGTAGAAAATAATAAGATGCTTAGTTTAATCCAGTGGATTATTTTTCAATTATTTTTTATTAAAAAGCATATGAAGAAAGTTATAGAATATACTACATATATGTTTCTCTTGTTCTTTATTTTTTCGACAGATTTTTTATTTGACGAATGTATGAATATATATTTTATTCATTTTCTTTTTCAAATTGATAATAAAGAATATGACAAATATAATATGACACACCATGATGATGATAATAATAATAATAATAATAATAATAATAATAATAATTTACAAATTAGTATGTTTAATTATCATCTTTATAAAAAATATAAAAAAAAATTGAATAATTTCCTATCCACATTTAATGTTCAAAAAGATATATATGATAACAACTATATTAAAATATTAAATTTAAAAAAAAAAAAAATTCTCCTTAAAAAAAAAACTATTTTATATAATCTTCATATGTATAAAAACGAAATAGATTTTAATATAATAACATATATTATGAAAAAGTTATACTCATTTGATCTATCCTACTTGTTGAATCATTTTTCAACATATATTACATATAATCATATGGAATGTCATACAACCCAAACATATATAAGAACAACAAATACGGAGGAAGATATAGACAAAAAGATATATATATCAGAAAATAAAAATAATTCTTTTAATAATATATATAATGTAAATTATAATAATAGTAAGCATGAACAAAATAATTCTCCTAATAAGAATATATATTATAATATAACAAATAAATCTAATTCATTGAATCATAAAAAAGAAGTCAAGATAAGTATATTCAAAGGAGGTGATAAACATGTCGTTCATAAAAAAAAAGATATTTCTTTGAATAATAAAAGAATGAAGAAAAAGAAAAAAATTAATAATATATGTTCGATAAAATTTTGTAAAAATGAATTAAGATATATTTTGTTGCTATATGTTAAGAAGTTGATAATGATATCAGAGGGGTTGAAAAAAAATGACCACGAAAAGAAAGATGATAATATTAATAATAAAAATTATAGTACATATAATAATGATAGTATATATAATAATGATAGTACATATAAAAATTATAGTACATATAAAAATGATAGTACATATAATAATGATAGTACATATAAAAATGATAGTACATATAATAATGATAGTACATATAATAATGATAGTACATATAAAAATGATAGTACATATAATAATGATAGTACATATAATAATGATAATATCAATAACAATGACAGTATATATAATAATGATAATAATATATGTCATAATAAACAGAACAATATGCTTTATCATAAAAAAAAAAAACTCATCGATAATTTTCTGAAATACATTTTATTCTTCAGTTGCACAAAAAAATATACAAATATTTGTCTTCTCCTTTTTGATTATTTTGGATATTATAATGTTGTTATTGAATATTATAAAAAATATAAACTAAACGATTTATATGAATACATATATTTTAAAATATATTACTTTTATAAAGAGACACGATTCCAAAAAAGAATATACGGATATCTCTTTTATACTACCTTATTAAAAAATATTAACTTGTTAAATAATTTATTTGTTCATTATATTTTGAATAATTATTTTTTTTTTCATAGGAAGAGTGTGGACATGTTAAAAAAAGGTAAAAAAAAAAAAATAAATATGGAGAGGATATCAAAATGGGGGGGGAACGAAATAAATCAAAAATATGAAAAATATGAAAAATATGAAAAATATAAAAAAAATCAGAAAGATCAAAAAGATCAAAAAAATCAAAAAGATCAAAAAGATCAAAAAAATCAAAAAAATGGATTGGATGACATGATCAATCGTGAGGATGATAAGGGAGATGAAAATTTTGAATCTAATCAAAATATTGAATATACTAAAAATAATAATGATTATTTTGAAAAGGAAGAAAATAATGATGATAGTATGTTGCATACGTGTCAAAAAAGACTTTATGGCATTAGTAAAAGTGAAACATATCTACAAGAAATTGAAGAAATTAGTAACATTGAACCTAATTTAGAAAATAAAAGTACATACAGTGATAATCATAATAATAATAATAATAATAACAATGATCATAATAATGATCATAATAATATTATTATAAATGATAATATTGAAGGATATGAAAAAAACCAAATGAAAGAACATATCATCTGTTATAGTGAAAAGATTATACATGATAAAGAAAAAAATGATAATTATAAAAAAAGGATTTTATCATTTAAAAATAATATATTATATAATAAAAATATTTTTAATAATATAAATAAATATAATAAAAAATATTATAAGTATTCATCATTGTATTATGTGAAATTTTTTATTTTTTATATATCCTTATATTTTATTGAAAGTTTATTATTATCATCAACAAATAATTTTAATGATATGATAAGAATGAGAATTTATTTTTTATTATTATATAAAATTAAATTTCCAAGAAAGATAAAAAGTTATATATTCAAAAAACACTTTGTCAAATATATAGACTTGCTATGTAAATATAAAAAACAAAAAGTTTATAAATGTGTAAAGGATATCAATTGTGAAGCATATATGTCAATATATGAAAAATATTATAATATAAATATTATATTATATATTTATGAGAAGCAAGGTAAATTTTTTAAAATTATACAAATATGTTTAAATGAAATAAAAAATAATATATCTAAATTGTATAATGTTCTGAAGAAATGTTATAAAAATAAAAATAAAAATAATAATAATAATAAAATAAATAATAATAATAATAAAATAAATAATAATAATAATAAATATATTAAATCCCTTTTTTTTTTTTCGAAAAGGGTAACTTATGATGATATATTTTCTATAAATTTTGATCATAATGTTGATATATATAATTTTTATAAAATACCACTCAAAAAAAAAAAAATTAAAAAAAGTTTATTCGATTCATCTAAACAAAAAACACAAACGATTATTAAAGACAAACATATTTTTATTCAGAAAATATTTACAAATCTCAATTCTATTTCAAAAGACAAGCCCCATTTCTTGGAATCTTTTGTCATTAATAAAAAAAAAGGGATGGCACCTTGTCTTACAACTGAGGGTGTTGAAAAAGAGAGAGTTATTAAAAGAGCAAATGATCATCATATAAATAAAAATACAAATAAATGTTTAAATAAACATATAAATCAAAATAATTGTGATAATGAATTACAAAGTAGTAGATGCTATAATTCATATTCGCAGGAGCCACATATAAAATGTAGAAATGGAAATTCCAAAAAAAATAACAAGTGTGAAAATATGCATGGACATAAAAAACGGTTGATGAAATCTAGATGGTTATTTATAATAAAAGAATATAATAATATATTTTTATATATATATATGTTATCATTTATTTTAAAAAAGAATAAAATAAGAAATAATAAAATCAATGAATATATAATATCATATATACTTAATGAATGCTTAAAAGGTTATATAGATATACATGAAAAAATAATAAATTCTATTACTTTTAAAAAAAAAAAAAAAAAAATATTACTTTTTTTTAATTATATATTTGAACAAATTATTCTTTTTGTTATTAATATTAATTCTTATAATCATACACAAAATGTATGTCAAAAAATATTATCAGAATATAAACAAAAATTGGATATTAAATTAATAAAGATGCCATTAATACAAGTATTAAAAAATCTATGTGACACTTATATCTTTTTTAACGATACAAGTGAAGTTGCTCAAAAGAAAATTAAAGAAAGCATGAAATTTTATTCTTATCAAAAAAAAAAAGGACTAATAATTAATTTTCAACAACCAACACATACACATAAGTTTAATATGCAACTAGCCAAAAAAAGGTATATACTATCTTTAAATAAAGAAAGTATGAATACTCATATAACAAAATGGGATTCATCTGAATCTAATCGTATATTATATGTTTATAAATGTGATCATAGTAATCATTTTGCATGTACACATTTTTGTTTTCTGTGTGATTCTGTGTTAACAGAAAGAAAATGATAAAAGGGGATATAATATATATGTATATATGTATATGTATTTATATGTATATGTGTTTATATGTATATGTATTTATAAGTATTTTTTTTTTTTTTTTTTTTTATGGTGAAACGACTTAAAGTATTTACGTGGCTAATATTTTACGCGTTCGTATTATATTTTTCTTATATAGTATCATATATTTTTTATATTTTTCATATTTTTCATATTTTTCATATTTTTCATATTTTTCATATTTTTCATATTTTTCATATTTTTCATATTTTTCATATTTCTTATATTTTTTTTGTTTTTTTTTTTTTTTTTTGAACTGTTTGAAAACATGTTAATTCGTTTCTTAAATATTGACAATATTATGATATTATCACAGAAAAAATATAAATAAAATGAATAAAATATTTTATGTATATGGAGATATATATTCGGCTTTATACGTATTTTTTACGGGTCCCCTTTAAAAAAAAAATAAAAAATAAAAATAAAAAAATAACAACATATCTCGTTAATATAAATAATATATATATATTATATATATATATGTATATTTTTTTTTTTTTTTTTTTTTTTTTTTTTTGTATATTATTATTTATAAGCCCATATGATAAAACATTATATTTATGTGGAAGAAGATATAAAATGTATCTTCTTTTTTCATACAACGCAAATGTGTATAATATTTTAAGTACCAATATAAACATAATACGTTACAAATATTTTATATATGTATATATGTTTTTTTTTTTTTTTTTATTAGATGAGGAAAATTAGGGTTCTCTTAATTTTCTTTATATTATATTTAATTATTTTATTATTTAATTATTTTATTTTTCATTATATTTATTGTAGGGAAATAATTTATAAAATAAGAAAAAAAAAAAAAAAAAACAAAGCCTCTTATTTTTTTGTTCCTAAGAATATAAATATGTAATATTTTATATATATATATATATTATATATGCACTTAATAAAAACAATGTATATAATAATATTTATATATATATGTGTTATATTATTTTTATTAATATATTATTATATATTAATAATATTTTTAAGCTTACAAATTATATATATTTTTAAAAATTCTTATTTATATATATATATTTATTTATTTATATATATTTTTTTTTTTTTTTCCTTTTTAAAATAATATATTTATTAATATATATGTTTAAAAGCATGTACATATATAATAATACAATAAATAAGATTAAAACTTGAAAATTGATCCTAAGCCTTATAATATTATATAATAAATAAATCATATACATATATTTATATATATATATATATTTACATATATTTATATTTATTTTTATTTTATTTTAATTTATTTTTTATTTTTCTAATTTATAAATTTTATTTTTTAAAAAAATAAAAAGATAGCTATTTTTTCTTATAAGAACACAAACTGAGAAAGTGTAAAAGATAATATATTAAAAATTTTATATCAAAGGTAAAAATAAAATAAGCAAATAAATAACATATATATATAATATATATATATGTAATATTTATTAAATATATTATGTATTATTTATTCATTATATTTATTTATTTATTTATTTATTTAATTTTTTTATGAAATATTAATTTCCCCTATTAATGTTCCAAGAAATTAAATCGTTACAAGAACGTTCGTATATATATTATTTATAAAATATTGTTTATGGCTTTTATATTTTTCATTACATAATTTGAATGTGTAAATATAAATATCATCGCTCTTTTTTTTTTGTATATTAAAATATACAACAATTAATATATATATATATATATATATATATATGTATGTATATATGTTATATATTTACATTTTTATATTTACATTTTATTTTTATAGGATATTAAAATTTTTGTGAGATTCATTTATTCATCTAATACAAATATTCATTATAATTTATTAGAAAGATGTCGAATATTTTCTTGTTGTTGTTATTTTCTTTAATTGTTGTTTTATCTTCAAGTGTTGTATATTCAAGAGGAAATAAAATATCTAAATGCGTTTTTTATGACAAGAGGAACAAGGATATGAAACAAGTTTTTTATGTTCCTACGAGTGATGTAAATATGTATAAGGAAACCATAAGAAAATTATTATCAAGAGAAATAAGTTTATTAGAAGAACCATTAGATGAAAATGAAAATAATCATAATATGAGTAATAAGAAAAATGTATCAAATTTTGAAGAAATAAAAAAAAATGATGAAAATAATAGAAAAAAAAAAGAAATGGAAGAAAAATTGAAATATATAGAAAAATATAGAAATTATGCAAAAGGAGTTTTAAAAAACGTAGAATTTAAATGTGATAATATTGATGATTTGAAATCAAAAGTAAAATGTAATTTATGTGTTTACACAGAAATTATAAATAATAAACATATAAGACAAGGTCAAATTATTCAAATATTTATGAATGAATGTATGTATGGATTTTATTATTATGATAATATTAATCAGTATACACAAAATAATGAATATAATAATAAATCTTTAAAGGATTATAACTCAACACAAAAATTAGATGATATCTATTTTAATATAACTAAAGATATATCAGAAGGAAATATAAATGGAATCAACTTTTTTAAACAACAATCTAGCAAATACCATCCAGTATGTTATGTAACTGAGTAATTCTAATTTTTTTAAAACTTTATATCATCAACCAGGACACACAAATGTATAAACTGTGTGGAAATAAATAAATAAATATATATATATGTATATATATTTTATTTTTTCAGCATTTTAAACAAATATTTATAAAACAAAAAAAAAAAATCTATTCTAACGAGAAAAATATGTACATATATATAAATGTATGTATATATGTATATATTTTTCCTCGTCAATTTTATGACTTAAAAATATTAAAAAAAAGAAAAAAAAAAAAAAAAGAAAAATACATATTATATATAATGGTTTATGTCCATATTTTTTTTTTATCATACATGAATATATGTATAGATGTATATATGTATAAATGTATATATGTATATATTTTTATATATATATTTTTTTTTTTTTTTTTTTTTTTTTAAATATAACATTGTTGCAATATATATTCAAATTATATATATTATTTTATCATTTTCTTTTTTCATGAGCCGCACTTTTAATCGTGCTTCTTATTTTTTCACATGAAACTTTAAAAAGATGTCACTGCACATAAAATATAATATATAAAATATAAAATATAAAATGCATTATAACATGCAAAAATTTAATAAACTCCAAAAATAAAAAATATACACACATGCATATATATATATATATATATATATATATATATATATATATATATATATATATTTATATATTTATATATTTTATTTATTTGTCATATTTCTAAATTTTTTATGTAACACCTCTTATCCACGTAGTCATACTTATGACCTTCTATTAAATTTATTTGAAGCATATCAAATGTCTCATCTTCTATCATAGTAGTAGAAAAATTTGTAGAATTCATGTTTATACTACCCTCATATTGCATAGTGTCTATAATATATATAGGTATTCGAAAAGACATGTTGTAAACATGATCAAAAGATGTTTGCAGCGAAAATGGTTGTAATGTATTGTCTTTATTGTTGAAACAATAAAAATCCATATCTATAAAATAATCTATACTTATTATATCATTTTCGAATGTTGGAATAATATCTTCATTCAATATTATATTTATATTTTTTTCACAACATGATAAAGTACTAATATGTTGTTCTAGAATCTTTTTATTACTACATAAGACATTATTATATGATTTTTTTTTTTTTTCTGATGGAACATTTAATTGTAATGATGATGTAGATGTAGATGATGATGATAAAGACGTATTTTTTGATTTATATGATGTTGTTTTATAAGAACTAGATGAATAATATTCTTCTTCTATTATATCATTTTCATCATAAAAAGATCTATTTTTTGATATATTAAAAAATTTTTTTTTCAATCTAATTTTTTCTAACCTTTTTAAAGATATATCAATATGTTTTATACATACTTCAGAATTTCTTAAATTTATATTTATATTAATAATACTATTATTATAATTAAAAACATTTGTTATTTTATTATTTATTTTATCCTTTAATGATATAATACAAACATTTTTATTATTTGTATTAATATTATATATATTAGGTGAGTTTATTTTCATTTTTTTCGTCTTTTCATATTTCATATTTTGATCCTTCACATTATTTGTAATAAAATCATTTTTTATTTTTTTCTTATTAATATAATATCTAAACATATTATTTCTAATCATATATTTTATGATAGTATCCATTTTATAAAATTTATTATTATAAATAATATTATATTCATTATTATTTTTTTTTTCATTCAAATGACAAATTATTTTCTTTTCTGTGTCACTATTAACATTATCATTTGACAAATCACCTATTTTTTCATTTGAACTAGTATTATTTTTTAATTTTTTAATATTTTTTTCTTTATTATCATCATGATCTTTTCTTATTGTTGTATCTTCAAGGTCACCATTTTGATTATTCTTAATTATTTCGTTTGACTTTTCTATGTGTGTATCTTTTTCTTCTTTAGAAGTTGTAACTTTATTATAATTATCTACAATTAAATTATCAAACCATAAAACAGGTTCATATATAATATCATTAAAAGTAAAATTTTCGTATTTACAAAAATAAAAATTATGCAAATCTTTATCATCATACATAATAGGATGAATATCATTCATATGATATATATCTGCATTTTTTTGTTTTTCTTCATTTAATGATTTATTAGAACAATTAAATGTATTTGTTTTTTCTGTGTTATCATATATATTTAACTTTTCATTGTGCTCTCTCTTGTTGTATTCATCTGACAGTATTTCTTTTGTGTTATCATTTATATTTTTCTTTTCATTGTTCTCTTTCTTGTTGTATTCATCTGACAGTATTTCTTTTGTGTTATCATTTATATTTTTCTTTTCATTGTTCTCTCTCTTGTTGTATTCATCTGACAGTATTTCTTTTGTGTTATCATTTATATTTTTCTTTTCATTGTTCTCTTTCTTGTTGTATTCATCTGACAGTATTTCTTTTGTGTTTGCCTTTTCTATGTTTTCTAGGATAGAGAGAAAAAAAGAGGCATTATTATTTATGGATGATAAATAAAATTTTTTATAATTACGATTACATTTAAGAAAATTTTGAAAATAATTATAATGATATATTAGATATAAAAAGCAATGTAGATAATAAAAATAATTATAATTCGGAATGATATAATTTAATAAGAAGATAGAAGAATCTTCTTTTCTTTGTGAGAACAAATTATATATACATATAAAACAATCAAAATTACTTTTTTGAATATTATTATATATATGGGTTGGAATATAAGATATATTATATATGGTTTTATATAATAATGGTTTATATATATAATTAATATTATTATTATTATTATTTTTTTTTTTATTTATATCATGTGAATTATTTATAAATTTGTTTGTATTCCCCAATTCTTTTATATAAATATAAAAATTATGATGTAAATATGTATGTCTCTCATTTTCTTTATATAATTTTATATCATATGGTTTAATTGGGTAATACGAAAAATTCAATATAGGATTATTTTTATATTTTGTATTAATAATATGTATTGAATAATTAGCTTGATATTTTTTTGTAATAAAATCTTTTGTATTTTTATATAATCTTTTAAGTGCTTCAACATATAAATAATATTTAATTTTTACATTGTTACCATTATATGTTGGTGGTATAAAATATGGAAGTAAACATTCTAAAGAATAATAAAAATTATTATTACATTTATTAAATAATATATCACTACATAATATTATAGAATTAGTATAAAATATTAAAAATTTCTTTTCATTTGTATCTTCTTTCTTCTTATAAAAAGGTAAATGTATATTATCGTGTCTTTTTAATAATTCTTCACTTACACTTATTATATCATTATTAAATATACATATTCCATATATATATAATACAACATAATCTAATTTTATATTTCCTATATATTTCTCAGGACCAATCACTTGAATTATACATCTAAATATATCACCACTACGATAATATATATCATCTAAAAATATATACAAATTTATTTTATCATTGTTCAAACATTCCAAGTTAATATTATTCTTCTCCTTTAACAAAAAAAAAAAATTCATCACAAAAAAAATAAAAATAAATCATAAATAAATAAAAATAAAGATAAAAATAAATATATTTATTAAAGGTCAGCAAATGTAAGACTTGTTTTTACATATATTAAAATAATATAAATATAAATAAATAAATAAATATACATATATATATATATATATATATATTTAAAATAATAAATTTTAAAATTTTATTTAAAATTTTTTTTTTATGACAAAAAAATATTATTACATATTTTTTAATATTTTATATACATAAAAATGAAGGTATACATATTATATATATTTATATGTATAATATTATTATTATTATTATTTTTTTTTTTTTTTTTAGGGCACTGGGTACCCGTTGGTTTTTTTTTTTTTAATACATATATATATTATATATATATATAATATATTATGTTATATATTTATTTTTTAAATTTAAAAGATGTGATTTTATATTTCATATATATCATATTTTTTGTATTATTTTTCATTTTTGTGATAATAATTATATATAATATATATAAATGTATATAAATATATATATTATAATATAACGTCATTATATATATATAATTTAAAATTAAATGTTGTAATAACATCGGGAAAAAATGATTAAGGAACAAACATTTTTTTCTCAATAATTCATAAATGAATAGAAAGATAAATATAAAATATAATATATATATTTATATATTTATATATTTCTGTTTATATTTATCTATATAGAAAAAAACTTATTTAAATTTTTTTTTTTTTTATTTTCTCCCCTTGTATGTAAATTATATATATTTAAAAATTTTGGGGAACATAAATATTTCCTTTTTTTAAAAATTATATGTTGTTATGTATTTATTGATTTTTCATATATATATATATATATATATATATATATATAATAGTATGATGGAGAATATAATCTGAGAATTAAATATGTCCTGTCATACAAACATATATATAATATATAATATATATATATATATATATAATATATATATAATATTTATATAATTTATTTATTTTTTTATATTAATATATATATATATATATATATATATAGAATATTACCAATGGGCAAAATTTTCAAGAAAAGCCAAAAATCACACAAGGTGCATATGCACCATAAGATAAATAAGCATGATCAAAAAAAAAAAAAAAAAAAAAAACAACAACATTCTGATATGTTAATTGGAAAAATGTCCAAGGGATTTATTAAGAATAAGAAAAATATTAGAGAAGGAGGAAATAAAAAGAAAACAAATAATAAGTTTAATAATATTTGGAAGAAGAAAAAGAAAAGTGACAATTCAGAAAAAGGTCAAGTAGATATACTAGGATTATTAAAAGGTGATAGTGACAATATGAATGATAATAATAATATTGATGATGATGATAATAATAATAATAATATTGATGATGTTGATGATGATGTTTATGATGATGTTGATAATTATTCTTGTAACCATAAAAAAAATGATAAATCAAAAAAAGAACATGATATTCTAGAATTAAATAATATAAATTTTAATGAGAGAAGAAAAAAACTAATAAATGATAAAAAAATTTTTGATGGTAAATTTTGTGATTTAAAAAATGTGTTAAGTCAAACAATCATAAATACATTAGAAAAAAATAATTTTATAAAAATGACAAGTATTCAAAAAATGAGTATTCCTTTATTTTTTAAACCAAATGATATATTTTTAAAATCGATGACAGGTTCTGGAAAAACCTTATGTTATGCTATACCAGCAATAGAAAAAATATTAAATATGAAAGAAAAAATTAAAATTACAAGAGATATGGGTATCTTCATTTTGGTTTTGTCTCCTACAAGAGAATTAGCTATACAAATAAATAATTTATTTTGTATTTTATCAAAGCCATATCCATATATAGTAGCATCCTGTATAACTGGGGGAGAAAAAAAAAAATCTGAAAAAAATCGATTGAAAAAAGGGATATCTATATTGACATGTACACCTGGAAGATTATTGGATCACCTTGAGCACACAAAATCGTTTAAACTCACATTTTTAAAAATGGTAGTACTAGATGAAGCTGATAAAATAATATATTTGGGTACTCAGGACAAGATAAAACTTATATATGATATGATCAGAAAAATAAAGCAAGAGGAGTATTCGAAGGTTGACAGAAAGAAGAACAAAGAACAGAATATAATTCATGACAATAATGTGAATGATGTGAATGATGTGAATGATGTGAATGATATGAATGATGTGAATGATGTGAATGATATGAATGATGTGAATAATATGAATGATGTGAATAACATGAATGATATGAATAACATAAATAATATTAGTAATAATCTCTCAAAACAATATGAACAATTTATTACAGATAAATTCCAAATGATCTTTATATCGGCAACTCTAAACCATGCTATGAAAACGCTAGCAAATTATTGTTTAACGAATAATACTATATGGATAGAAAAAGAAAAAAAAAATGACATAAATGGTGGGGATGAAACTGAGGATAGGAACAATGAATCAAATAATAATAATAATAATAATAAATATGGTGATGGTGATGGCGATGATGATAATAACACTTATGAACTGCCTGAACAACTAAAACAATACTGTATTCTTATAGATATGAAACAGAAATTTATCTGTTTAATATACATGTTATTAGATTGTATAGAAAAGAAAAAGAAGCCAGTGGTGTTCTTGTCAAATCATCATAGTGTGGAATATCTACAAATATTATTGAAAAGTATTTATTGGCCCACAGATGTAAATAAAAAAAATATCGAAGTAAATAAAAAATTGAATGAAAAAATAACTCCAGTATTAGAAAGAGAAGATGAGAAATTGTTGAGAAAACATTTAGAACAAAACATATTAAATAATGATAAAAATAATCATAATTTTAGTGGTCGTATAAATTTGTCTTACAAAAATATAAATTTAGAAGAAATACAAAATGATGATGATCTAAATGATGAAACAGGGAATTTATATAATATCAATGCTGATAAACATAAAAGAATTTATTTATTTGAAAATATAAATATATATATACTTCATGGTAATTTATCTAAAGAAGATCGTTTAGGTAATTTTATGGACTTTTCAAAAATTAATAATTCAATATTATTATGTACAGATATTATATCTAGAGGTATTCATTTTGATTCTTTAAGTGTTGTTATTCAATATGATCCACCACAAATTCTTGAAGAATATATACATAAAGTTGGAAGAACTGCTAGATTAAATAAACAAGGATCAGCTTATCTATTCTTATTAAACTCACAAAAACAATTTTTAAATATATTAAAAAATAAAAATATACAATTAAAAATTATATTAGGAAATACAATAATAAACCATTTCAAAAAATTTTGTATTCCGAATTTTTTAAAATCTGTAGGAAAAGATATTTTAAACTTTCTACACAATCATATGCAAACTATAGTTAAATCAAATAATACTCTTATGGAAAAAGGAACTAGCGCATTCTTATGTTCTATTACTTCTTTTTATTCAACCAGCAAAAATCTAAGATCCATTTTTAATGTAAAAGATATACACCTAGGTCACTTGGCTTACACTTTCTTATTAGAAAAAACTCCTAAACAAATTTCAAAATATAAAAAAGAACAAAATTATATCAACATTAAAAAACAAACTGTTCTTAGTAAGAAGGAAAAGAGATTGTTAAAGTCCAAGAAATTCCAGAAAAAGCAAAAGAGGAAATAAAAAAAAAAAAAAAAAAAAAAAAAAAAAAAAAAAGAGCTATTATCTTTTTTTTTGTCGTCTCTCAATATATATATATATATATATATATATTAATTATTTTTTTAAAATATGCTTTATTTGTCTTTAAATATATACACATATACATATTTTTGTGCATATGTGCCATTTTAGCTTTTTTTTTATAATTGGAAAATTTTTGAAAAAATATAAGGTGTATTTTCACCACCTTTTACATATCTACATTATTCAAATGAATAATGCTAATATTAATTAATTTATAAAAAATTAAAAATTAAATATATTTTTGAAAATCTACATAGACCAAGGACGAGACAAAAAAAAAAAAAAAAAAAATAAATAAAGAAAGAAAGAAAGAATATGTTATAAACTATAAAAAGAGAAACATACTCTTTCTTTTCTACGTTTGTAAATATTATGATAATTATAAAATAAACCTTTCGATCATTAGGAAAAATATGTCAACTATATATATATATATATATATATATATATATTTATTTATTTATTTATTTATAACATCTGTAAGTATAATTTTATTTATATTTTATCTTTTTTTTCGTAATATTGTAACCTTTTCTAAACAAATGATGCGTTGGAAAAAAAAAAAAAAAAAATATAAACCTTGATAATATTTTTCCTCTTTATTTTCCTTCCATTCGTTAATAATTATAATATAAATAAAATATATCATACTTTTTTTTTTTTTTTTTTTTTTTGTATGGATCGATATATAAAATATATTTCTTACATGTTATTTTATACAGTTAAAGTGCAGTATTCTATTATAAAAGGATAAAATGATAAAAAGAAAAAAGGCCTTTCATTCAAAACTACTTCATTATTATTATTATTTTATTTTATTTTTTTAATAATTTAAATAATATAAAGAATTTCATTTTTAGAGGTACATTTATATGAAAAATCCACATGGGATTTATATTATAAACGGAAAAATATATTATATATTATTATATATTTCTTTTAAAAATAGGGATTAATATATATGTAAGCATATATATAATTATATATATATATATATAAATATATATGTATATATATTTATAACGGTGATTCTTTTTATTTTATTTTTATTTTATTTTATTTTATTTTTATTTTATTATTTTTTTTATAAACAATATTAATCTTATTAATCTAAAATTATAATATTTTATTACATTTAATTTCACAATTTTGCTTGTTTCCATTTAGTTTGAATAACATTAATATATTTCCATTCATTCCTTGACTTGTTTAAATTATCAATAAATAAAAATGAACATTGAAAAGCTAAATGCGGTAAAAAAGTATGTTCAGAATTTTGATCATAAAAATGCTGACGAAAGTAAGAAAAAATATGAACTGTTCAGAATTATTTTGTACATACAAATATATAAAAATATACATTTTGTTCTATACCATCAGCCACTGGAAAAATATATATATATGTATATATATATATATATATGAATATTTTTATGTATATTTTTATGTATTTATTTATTTTTTTTTTTTTTAAGGCATAAGCAATTTTGTTCAATTACTAAAGGCAATAGATATAAAAATGGTTGTGTTTGATTTTGACCTTACTATAATCGGTGCCCATTCAGGTAAAGAACATACTGTGCATAATAATATATATATATATATATATATATATATATATTTATATATATTTATATTTATTTATTTATTTATATATATTTATATATTTTTCCTTTTTAATTGTAGGAGGATATATTGATAAATCAAATGATGTTGATAATATTGGAACGTCTGTATCTGAGCATTTTAAAATATTTTCAAAGGCTTTATATGCCAATGATATTAAAATTACAGTGGCTACTTTTTCAGGTTGGAAAAAAAAAAAGAGATTAATGTGTGTATAATGGATATGTAAATATATAAATAAATAAATATATATATATATATATATATATATTTATATATATTTTTTTTATTTTATTAGATGAAGAAGCTATTCGATATAATAAAAGCAGATCATCAAATTTAATTGCAGGTACAGAATTAGTTCAATTCTGTATAAAGAAAAGTAAATGTGAAACAAAAATTGAAAAGGTTTACGCCTATTACCCATAGTAATAAAAAATAAAATAAAAATAAACATATTTATATAAATGTATTGATTTATTATATCCTATTTTGGATTATTAAATGTCATTATTTTTTTTATTCTTTATTTTTTTTATTTAGTTATTATAAGGAACCGAAAAAATACAGGGCATTGGGATTGGATAAACCTATGACAAATGATAAGTCATATCATTTAGAAAGAGTAAGAAAATATAACATATAATAAATATATATTTTTTTTAAATATCTTATGGAGAATTATAAAAGCATTATATGTTCATCCCCCACAAACATATATATATATATGTATATATATATATATATATATGTATATATTTTTATTTATTTTTACAGATAAGACGAGAATTTTTTGTCAATATTGATGAAATAATATTTATAGATGATGATATGAATAATTGTATATCAGCTCGTAAAGAAGGTTATATTACCTTTAATGTAACTGGAAAGGATGGATTTAATTTTAAGAATATACAAATTTTATAGTATATGATGATTAAATATTAAGAAGGATGCACATAAAAAATATATGTGTAAATATATATATTTTTATATATCTTTAAATTTTGAAGAAAAAAAAAAAAAAAAAAAAAAATTGTATTTTCGTTCCTTTTTCATTTATATTATATTATATTATATTATATTATATTATAATTTAATTTTAATTTTTTTTTTTTTTTTTTTTGTTTTTTAAATTTTTTCATTACCCATTTAAATATTTTATGATTATATATTTATATAATCCTTATTTTGTTAATATGAATATATATATATATATATATATATATATATTATTATTATTTGTGTGTATTTTTTTTTTTATATTTTTTTAAATAAATATTGGCCTTATATTACTAAAAACAATAAAAAATATCCTCTCCACTTTATTTTTTTTTTTTTCAAGTATTATATAATATAATATAATATATATAAATAAACAATGTGTAATATTTAAGAGGTAATATTTACAAAAAAAATGTTATATTAATATCCTTATTTTATGTTGTAATTAAAAAAAAAAAAAAAAAAACAAAAAAAATGACTAAGAATGATTATAGAACTATACATAAATTTATAAAAATGACATATAAGGTAATAAGAAATTATATGTCTATACATATTATTCATTTTATTATGAATATTATTTTATTGAATTATATGGTTATATATATATATTTTTTAAATAAATATAATAATGATAGTAAAAAAAATATGTTAGATGAAGATCAGAATTATTATTTTCAAGTTGAAAGTAATAAGATAGAGGAAAGGTTAAGATATACATTGATTATTATATATATATTTTTTTGTTTATTTTTACATTTATTCATTTGTATTGGACAGTATTATAATAATAACAAGGGATTGTGTAAAAATATGAGGAATAAGGATAATATTTATAATGTATATGATGAAAATAAAATAAATAAAATAAATAATGAGAATAATAATAAACAATGTTGTAATTTTTATGAGAATGTAATTTATGTAGGAAATAAAAAAAAATATGATTATATGAATAAAAATCCTATAGAATTAAAAGATAAAAAAAGAAATGAGGATATATATATATCCTTAAATTATATTTTTTTATATATATTGTTAATTTTGATAGGAGTATGTAATTATCACATAAAAGAGTTTTTTTTTTATTTTTATTGTATAATAATAATATGTGAAATAAATACACCTTTAATTATATTTATGAATTTAATAAAGATAATAAATAAATATTATAAAAAAAATTACTTGTTTAAAGATTATAATAGTATTAACAACATTAAGAAAAATGATTTGTACATTTTTTTTTTTTTTTTTGTTCTATTAAGATATTTAAAAAAGTTTCATATATATGAAAAATTTAAAGTATCACACAGTGAAAAAAATAAAATGCAAAATAAAAAAAAAAAAAAAAATATAATATCAACATTTTATAAAAAGGAAAACAAAATAGGAGGTCTATTCTGTTTATTTAATTATATAAAAAATAAGATTATAATTTATTACTATACATATGTATATAAAAACACTATTCATTTATTTTTAAAAAAAAAACAAATAAATAAATTTTATGAAATAATATATTCATTTTTTATTAAAAAAGCTGTTATCATATATGATACTATAAGTACGTCGCTAAAAAATGTATTAATAATATTAAGACATAAGACAGTTGAAGAAAAAAGTACAGATAATTATAATAAAAAAGAAGAACAAGATATTAATAAATATGATCATAACTGTGTGATAAAAAAAAATGTATGTAAAGAAATAAATACATATTCAAATGATTCTAAAGATCACGAAGAAGAAGAAGAAAAAAAAAAAAAAAAAGATTCTCATAAAGAATATTATAACAATGAAATAATAACCGAAAAAGAGTATGAAAAAATAAGAAAAAATTTTTATAAATATAAAAATTATTATGAATATTTTAATAAATACAAAAATGACGATACTTCTAATAACATGTCAGTTTATGAAAATGAAATGATAGACAATAATAATTTTTATTTTTTACCCAAGAAAAAAAAAAAAGAATTTCAAGTCATCGAACAAGGAGAAAACAAATTATTTTTTAAAAATAAGATGGAAAATGAAGAAAGTAATAACATATATGAAGTGGAAGAAGAAATAAAGAATAGTAATACGTATATACATTCAAACAGTATTCATATAAATAAAATATCTACGGATACTTCTCTATATTGCCATTCCTCTTCCACAGAACAAATAAATAAATCACAATTTCATGACACAAATAATGATAAAAATAATAAATCGTTTTTTTCTTGCGAAAAGGAAGAATCCATACAATACAAGAAAAAAACGAATGTAATTAAAAAAAAAAAAATAAAGATATATTATAAACATTACCATGACGTTGAAGATATAAACAAAAAAGTAACAATAAATAATAACAACAATAAAAACAACAACAACAACAATAATAATAATAATAACAATTTGATGTGCTTAGAAAATAATGTGAAAATATTTTTATCCAATTTTAAAAGGAAGATGGAAATTTACAAATTTCTAAAAAGGATATATAAAGTTGTTCTATTATTGAACATATATTTAATATTTTTTATTAAAGGAATAATAATTTATATGAATATATATTATTTTATATTCAAAAGCACACATTCTCTTTTTTCTTTTCATAAATGTTTTTTAATTTTATTGCAGTGTTGTTATTTTTGTTTTTTCCGTCTATATCTACATGAATATAAAAAGTTGAAAAAATGATCTATTTATATATTATACGTTTTTTTTTATTTACTTATTATTTATTTGTAACGTATTCATGTATTTATTTATTTATTTATTTTATTATATCCACCATGTGGACATAAGACATTTTTTTTTTTTTTTTTTTTTTTTTTTCTCTTAATAAAAATAAAATTTTGAATTACACAAGTTAAATAGATAATATATGAAGAATGTGGATAAATAAATATTTTTCCTACTATATTCCAAAATTAAAAAAAAAAAAAAAAAAAAAAAAAATTAACATATATAAAATATAAAAATATATGATCATATAAATATATATGTACATTTAAATATATATATATATATATATATATATATATATATATTTTTGTGTACATAAAAATATTTTTTTTTTGTTTGTTGGTAACTTTTTATCTGTTAGCTTTTGCTACTCTTTCAATTTCATCTTTTTTTTTAATAGCATAAGAACTTGATGATTCATTAGCACAATTAATAATTTCTTCTGCTAAACATTCAGATATAGATTTAATATTTCTAAAAGCTGCATTTCTAGCACCAGTACAAATTAAATAGATAGCTTGATTTACTCTTCTTAAAGGAGAGACATCAACAGCTTGTCTTCTAACAACACCAGCTGATCCAATTCTTGTTGAGTCTTCTCTTGGTCCACCTTTTTGTACTGCATTTACAAAAACTTGTATTGGGTTTTCTCCTGTCATTAAATGAATAATTTCAAAAGCATAAGCTACAATTCTTATTGCTTTTAATTTTTTTCCGTTATTCCTTCCATGCATCATCATAGAATTTACTAATCTTTCTACGATTGGACATAAAGCTTTTCTAAACCTTTTCTTTTGATAACGCCCAGCGGTATGTGGGGTATAAACACATGCTTTTTGTGACACAGCTATACAATCCACCTAAAAAAAAAACAAAAAAAAAAATAAAATATATATTATATATATATATATATATATATTATATATAATATATATATATATAATATATATATTTTATTTTTTTTTCCCCTTTTTTCCTTACCAAAGATAAGTCAGCAATATTGATCTCTTCATATGACCATTTTTTAAAAAGTTTTATATCAGCCGTTGTTGTTTCCATTCTTTCAAAAAATTATCTAAACAAAAATATATATATATATATATATATATATATATATATATAATATACTTTAAATTATTTAATAATATATGTAACATACATTATTATATATTCTTACAATAATATGTTAATCACAAAAAAAAATAATATATATAAAATACATATATTATATTATATATATAATCTATTTTTTCATATAACACAAAACATATATACTGTTCTTTCTCTAAAATGAGAATATTCAAAAGAAGAATTTAAAATTTTAAATAATAAATATATATTATTTTCTTTTCACATATATATATAATATAAATTTATAGATCTCTTTTATTTTTTTTATAATATATGTAAAATATATAATATTTAATTACCTCTTTTTTTTTTTTAATTCGATTAATATTATATTATATTTACCAATTTTTCTTAAAATTTCATAATTTTTATAATTTATAAAAAATTTAAAAATATAAAAAATGTGGAATTTTATATTTTTATTTTATATATTTTTTATTATTTTTTTTGAAGCTTTTTTTTTTTTTTTTTTTTTTTTATATGTATACATATATCTGGTATATTTAGATAATGTAATATATATATATTATTATAATTATATATATACCTTTTGTTTTTGAAAAAAAGAAATAGTTTAATTTACATTTTTTTTTTTTTTTTTTTTTAAACCTTAGAAAAAAAAAAGGGTTTTACAATATTAATATTATATGTACATTCAACGGTGTATATCAAAATAATATATTATTATTATTATATATATTATATATATTTACATATAATATATAATAATAAAACAAGGGCAAATAATATAAAAAGTTAATTTTATATAATATATAGGGTATTATTATATATTATATAATAAGATATATCTATTATAATTATATATTATATTTTCTTAATACATAGTCACATATATTATAAAAATATATTATTATGTATATTATGTAATTAATATATATATATATATATATATATATATGTAATAAAAATATGCAAGGGGAAGAAAAATTACAAACAAAAAAAAACCCCTTATACATACATCCTCACATATTATTAATTATTATATATATAATATATATTTTATAAGGTAAGTTTTTTTTTTTTTTTTTTGAAAAGTATTATATAATATATATAAATATACATATAATATATATTAAAATTATTATGATCCTAATATTATTATAAATAAATATATTATATATTAATTATTTTATTAATCTTTTTTATTATTTTTCTTTTGAAAAAAAGACCTTTTCATATTATTTTAAAGTTATAATATATATGATATTTTTATTAACATGAAAAAAATAATAAATGAAATATAACTTATTTTATTTTAATAAAAAGAAAATACTAAAATATAATAAAATCATATAAAATAAGGTGAAAATATATATTTTTTAATATTATATATATATTTATATTTTTTCCTTTTTAAGTATAATATTATAATATGAAATTATAAAAAAGTATACTATTTTTTATAAGGTTCTAAAGGTTTTAATTTATCTCTTTTTTTTTTTTTTTTTATATATTTTTTCTCCATCTCAATATATTAAAATGACATATTTTTTAATTCATAATAAGAAAAGTTAAGAATAATATTTTATTTATTTTATATAAATTATATAAAATGATTATATAAAACATAATAATACCATGTTTATATAAAAATTAAAAAAGAAGGAAATATATTTCACTAATATGTTTAATATAACCTCATATGAAATAACCTTTATGCGGAAAAAAAGTAACACCTCGTTGCAGGTGATTAAAAATAAGAATAATATAATAATAATAATTATAAATAACAATGCGTTTTATTAATTTTACAAAGTTTTATTTCTACATGTACAATTATGTAGCGTTCTATTATTGTGTAAACAATTTACAATGTTTTTAAAGATATGTAATTTAAGCTTCCTATATTATTATATCATATATTAAATATTAAAATTTTATTCATTATATGAAATATATATATATATATATATATATATATATTATTTTTAAAATAATTATTTCTATTTTTTAACAAAGACGTAACAAAATGTAGAACAGCCAAAGGGAATACATACATATTTTATTTGTATGCTAACGAATTTCATTAATTTGTTATATCAAAAAAAAAAAAAAAAATAAAATAATTGTAAATAAAAATTATGACCTGTACATATAATTTTATTTCTTTTTCTTTTTTTTTTTAATCTTTACCTGAATATGTTCATAAAATGAAATACATGTTAGCTTTATTTTATTAATATATAAATATAATAATATAAAAAGAAAAAGAAGTTTTGTAAGTTTATCAATATTGTCGGAATAAATTACATGTCTTGTTCATATAGTTTTACTATTATTTTAGTTAATATATATTTTTTTCCCCTTTATTTTGTATGTACACAATTTATCATATTGTATTTTGCATAAAAAATAAAATAAAAAAACAGCTAAATATATAAAAATATATCATAATAGTTATAATACCCCTTAGACAATAAAATAAGAATATATATATATATATATATATTTATTAAAAGCTAAAAAGTATTATTACTTTACATGATTTAATTGGTTTTATTTTATTTTTTTTTTTTTGAAAATATATATAGACATTTTCATACAGCGAAAACGTTCATATAAAAAAAAAAAAAAAAAAAAAAAAAAATATGAACATTCTATAGTTGGTTATCTTTTCTTTTTTTTTTTTTTTTTTTATAATTCATATGTTAATATAGAGAAAATAATTTCTATAAATATTTTTTTTTTTATAATTGGTATATATTTATATATATATATATATATATATATTTTTTTTTTTATTTGTTTTTCATAAATATTATATAATTTATTTTTTCGAGAAAAATTTAGTAACATATTTAAATTTTTAATATATTTGATTTTAATATATATAAAAAAATAAATAAGACACACACAAAAAAAAAAAAAAAAAAAGAAATAAAATAGAAAAATAAAAAGTTTAAAGAATTGCAAACAAGCACATAATTATACATATATAAATAAATAAATAAATATATATATATATATATATATATTTTATTTTGTGATTTCACCAAATGAATAAGCTATTTTTATTTTGTCTTTTCGTATACAGCGTCGTAGCTGTAAGACCCTACAAGGAACGTTATGGTAATGTTTCTAAGCATTTAGATAACGAGTTTAAGAAGAGGAACCCTGATGGAGGAAAACCATTCAATTTAAAAGAAAATATTAATTATGTAAGAAAAAATAATTATGAGTTGTATGTTGATGCGAATGGAGAATTAAAACAACAGAATTATAATGTGAATGAACCAAGACAAGTTTTAAAAAAAAATATGGATAAATTTCGATATTTAGTAAACGATTTAGAAGTATTATTTGGTGTGTATGAATTAAATTCTAGAGATAAAGAAAAGGTATTAAGAGAGACTTTAAAAAAAGAATCTTTATGCTTTACTATTGCTGGTTTAGTATCAAATAGTCTTAACCAAATAAATGTTGAGGATTCTCCAATATATGGATTATTAATACAAGGAGAAAGGGACAAAAATTATGAAGTAAATAATACACTTGATATATATGTGATATTATCAAATATAAGTGTTCCTTTAGGTAGTTTTTTTTTTCCAGAAATGAAAAGAGCCCCATATCAACTACCATATTTAGTTGGTCATTATGATAGTAGAAGTGGAATAAAAAATAAGGATATTTCTTATTTATGTCCATTACCTGAATTTTTAATAGATGTAATGAGAACAACTAAATATGGATTAAAATTTAATTTTAATGGCACAGATATGGATGTCAAAGAACTTTTCCCTGTAACCTTAACAAATACACTAGAAACAGCTAGTCTCTTACCTGTCCAAAAAGAAGATTCTTATAAGAATGAACGTAACATGTTATTAGGTATATTAAAAAATATATCAAAAGATGTACCATATAGAAAGGTTGTAGATAGAGGAGTACAAGGTAATGGTATTATTAACCCTGAAGAAAGAATATTAGCAAGTAAATCCTTTTCTAGTTCTCGTGAAAATATTAAAAATTTTGTATCGAATTCTGGTAAAAGCCCATTAGATACAAGTTCTGTGGCTTTATATTTTTTAGCATTAAGTCAAAATTTATTTGAAAAAACTAGAAATGCAGTACCATCTAGTAATAGATTAACTAATATAACAGTAACAAATGTTCAAACAAATAATGCTGGATATTTAACACATTATACTCTAAAATTAGGTTTAGAAAATTCAAGATCATTAACAGTAGAAGCTTTAGTTAATGGAAAAAATATATATGTACCTAAAGATATAAAAAATATGGAAACGGTAGTATCATATGATGTACCATATACATGGGGTATAATGGTGAGTCCCCAAGAAGGATTTTCATATATCTTTGGAAACTTAGTTTTTGACATTGCCAAATCTTTCTCTTATAATGTGAACAACTTATCTTCCTTTGTAAGAAGTCCATAGAAAATAAATAAATTTATAAGTGCATGGATGAATAAAATAACATTATATAGGGCACAAAATATAATAATGCTTTTAATATGTTATGGATACAAATACACACAATATAATCATATATATATATATATATATATATATATATATATATATATATATATATATATATGTTACCTTTTATACATAATATTATTGGATTATTTTGTTAATCACTAATTTGATGCTTACATTATTTTGATTTTATCATTATTTATATATTTTATATATTTTATATATATATTTATTTTTTTTTTGTACATATTTTTAAACTATAAACGAATATTTATCAGTTATCTAACTTTTATAAATAATTTTTACAGTCATATATATTATATGTTAGACGACTCAATTTTAAGTGGGAAAACAAAAATATTACATATATTATATAATATATATATGTTTATATATTTGTTTGTTTTTACAATTCAACATTTATTGATTGAGAAATAATTGAAACAAGTCGTATTTCTATAAATTTTTGAATAGTTTCAAAAAAAAAAAAAAATAATAAAAAAAATAATAAAAAGAAGCCATACAAATTTTTTTTTTTTTTTTTTTTTTTTTTAAAGATATATATTCTGTAATTCTTATATTCCAAATGTTTCTTGAACAAATTTAAAAAGATAAAAAAAAAAAAAAAAAAAAATTTAAAACGATTTACACCATTTTGAGGAGAGCACTATATCGGTCCTTTTGTAAACGTATAAAAGAGAAAAGAAGCAAAAGGCTAAAGTTATTAAGAAAATAGATGGAATATATTAAATGATACGTATATAATATAATATATATATAATATATGTATATATATTTTTTTTTTTTTTTTTTTTTTTTTTTTTTTTTTTTTTATAATAATTTATGTATATTTTGTAAGATACATTTTTTTCTAAGAAATAAAAAAAATTAATAAAAATAAATGAATAATATTGAGTTCAAATATACAATTGTGAATTTATAAAAGAAAAAAAATAAAATTGGTAATATATATTTTTTTTTTTTTACAAAGTATGAAAAAAAAAAAAAAGTAATACAGGAAAAGAATATAAAATTAAAAATAAATTTATATCAATATAAAAAAAAAAAAAAAATACATATATATTATATATATATATTTATTTATTTAAAAGGAAATACAGATTTGCGTAAAATACTATATCATATTTAAGTAATATAACATATCGAGTTATTCCATTTTCAAATTATTATTTAAGAAATATATTTATATATACAATATAATAATTTTTAGCAATGCAAAAAAATATGCAGGATAACAATAATAAAAATGAATTTAGTGATATGAAAGAAAATAAGAATGAGGGAAAAGTAAATGAAAACAGTGGAGAAAATATGTATATTTTTGATGAGCCTGATGATGAATTGGAAGAATTTGAAGAAATGGGTAATATGTGAAAAAATAAATATATACCAACTAATATTATTTTATAGAAATATATTCATTTTATCAATATATTTCTTGTACATTTTTTTCTTATTTTTTTTTTTTTTTTTTTTTTTATATATATAGGAAGTGTAGCTTTAAATGTAGACACAGACTTGGAAAACTGGGAAGAAGATTGGGGAGCAGCAGGTTAGTTTCAAATGTGATAAAATATATAAAATATAAAAAATATAATATAATATATATATATATATATATATATATGATTAATTCCTTTTAAAATTATGAAATCCTTTATGTGAACATTTTATATAATTTATTATTTTTATTTTTATTTTAATTTTTTTAGGATGGGATGATGATGATGACGATGACGATAAATTTATTTTAAAAGTTGAATCGGAATTACAAAAATTTAAAGCTAATATGGAAGCAGAAAAGGATTTAAATAAATAAATGAATAAATAAATGGGTATGTATATTATTTATATATTTTAAAAGATTTAAATAAAGGATAAAATTAAATACTTGTCATGATAAAAATATAAAAACATTATGATTATTTTCATTCTCTAATTTTTTTTTATGTAACATTTAAACTGTTTCTTTTTTCCCACCAATTTATTATATATATGTATAAATGTTTTCATAATATTATATTAAACACAACATTATTTGTCTTACAGTGGTACACATATATGTGACAGGGAAAAAAATAAAATATTATAATTTATGATTATATTTTTTATAGATTCATTTATTATGTGCTTTTTCCAATTTAAGGATATATAATCATTTAAAAAAAAAAAAAGAAACATATTTTATTTCACTGTTGTGAATGCATATATTCAGTTATTTTATTTTATTTATTTATTTTTTTTTTTAAATATAAACTTTTAATATTAATTTTTGGTTTTTGTAAATTTTTTTACAATCATATAAATAATTCTACGATAAAAGAAAATTAATAGTTTTTAAAGAATGAATGGTTCATTAGGGTTTTTAAAAAAAATAGGCACAAAAAAAAAAAAAAATAATAAATAATTATAAAATATAAATAAATAAATATATACATATATATATATATATATATATATATATATATATACAATGGAGATATATTACATATATATTTATATGCTCTACATCTGTAAAATAAAAAATAGTCACATATACATATATAAGTAATCCTTTCTCATATTCATTAATCAACATATATTCAGAAACACATATACTGTTTTTCCTTTTTCTTTTTTAATCCTTTACGCTCCTCCTCTGTGGGAAAACAATGGGATTTAATTGAGAAATATACACACACAGCCAACTAAAAAAAAAATTTAAATAAAATAAAATGAAAAAAGGATATATACAAATATATGAAAAATATAACATAAATACAAATTTACAATTATATAATTACAATGTCTATTTTTTTCTCTTTTTATTATAAACTTACAATATCCATAAACAAAAAACAGCCAAAGAAACTAGCGTAATTATTAACCTGGAAAAAAAAAAAAAAAAAAAAAAAAAAAAAAAAAAATATATATATATATATATATATATATATGTATGTAATAAAACAAAATGGCTAGTTACATAAAAATATGTACATATATATATATTTATTTATTTATTCATTTATATAGCTAAAATAAATATTTCTTTAAAAATTTTTTACTTAATCATATTCCATCTTGATATTTTTCCATCCCTTGCAAAAAAAATGCAAAACACAATACAAGACACAAACCAAATAATTAAATATATAAAAGTTCCGTTAGATATATTCTCATCCATTTCTAAGAAAAAAAAAAAATAAAAGATACGAACATATAAACAATATTATATATATCTTTTATCGTTTAAGTCCATTCTGTTCATCTACTATATATATATATATATATATATATATATATATAACTTCGAATTCATATACAACAAGTGCAAACAAACAATAAAAACAAATAACGTAATATATAAAAAATGTAAGAATTTTATGTTTATATGTTATTACTTATTTTTATAGACTGACAAAAATATATAAAATTAAAAGAAAATAAATTCACTGTCAACTTTCAAAGCAAGTTTTATCAATAGAATGAATATAAAATTATTCACTTTGCCTTATATAAATGTTAAAGAAAACATATTTCTACTTTTTTCTTAATTCCCAAAAAAAAAAAAAAAATAAATAAATAAATAATTGGTATTATTTATACAAGTATTTCTTTTCTTTTTTATTAAGGAAAAAATATGTACACAAAAATATATAACAACAAAAGATGACAAAATATATATACTTTTATATTTGTATATAAATACAAGTTTTTAAATATATTATAATATATATATATATATATATATATATATTATATATGTTATTTTTATATTTTTTCAAATGTCACAATGGATTATTTGATTCATACATATTTTTTTTCTATCTTACAATATATTAATATATTTAATTCTTAACTTTTATTTTTTTATTCGATAGTACAATTTTCTTTCAAAATTTGATTTCTCCATTTATTCAAATGAAAAAAATGTAAAATATAAAATTGTAAGTAATAATATAAAAAAAAAAAAAAAAAATTGAATATAATAAAAATGAAACTTTATACATAAACATATATATATATAATATATATATATATATGTAATTATATATAAGAAGTAATAATTATATATATATATATATATATATAATGAACATTAATTAATATACTATAATAAAAAGATATAAAATTATATTATTATATATATAACATATAACATATATTATATATAATATATTTTTTTTTTTTTCTGAAAAAAAGATCTTCAATTTTTTTTTTTTTTTTTTTTAAAAATTTACGTATATTAAAAGAAACTCCACCCAACAAAAAAAAAAAAAAAAAAAAAAAAAAAATTAAAACCTATATATTATATATGGTAACATTTTTCTAAGTTCTTCACTTCAAATATTTATAATATTATCGTGTAATTATAAATAACTATTTGATTTTTAATTTTTTTTTTTTTTTTTTCCTTTTTTGTTGTTAAAAACATTTTACTAGTGAAAAAATGATAAAAATCTTATTTATATTAAAAAATATTTGAACATGCAATTGTATATGTAGTGCTCAGAAAAAAATAATATATAAAGGAAATTGAAGAAAAACAAAAAAGAACATACTTATTAAACATAGTGTATAATTATAATTCGAATGTATATATAATTTATAATTGAATATATTATTTAAATGGAAAATAAGATTTTTAGTTGTCTCTGAATTGTGTTTAATTATACTTTATAAAAATGAAAGAAAAATATGACGATGGAGATGAGGAAATTATAAAAGAAAGTAGATTAAAAATAAATAAAAAACATCACCATCGTGAGCATAAGCATGAAAAAAAAAAGGAAAAGGAAAGAAAAAAGTACAGTAATAAATATGATAAATATGATATGTATAATAAGTATGATAAATATAAAAGTGATAAATATGATAACTATAAAAAATACTATAAATATGACAAATATAATTATCTTGACGATTCTTCCAAAAAAAACCGACATGGAAGAAAAAGAGATAAAGAAAAAAAATATCGAGATGATAATTCAAGTTCAATAGAAAAAAATGATAATATAAAAACGAAACCAGAATTTTCATATAATTCATTTGATTATTTTAATAAACACATTTCTGAAAATAAGATTTCATCAAATTATATTAATGAAGAGAAATTAAAATATGAAAAACAAGTATTTCAAAAAGCATATGGCTTATCTTTAGACGATGATATATGTTATGATAATTTTCTATTTGAAAAAGGTGAAGAAAATAATAAAAATGTAAAAAAAAATACAAAAAAATGTAACGAACAGAATAATAATAAATATTATGAATGTTATAGCTGTAAAACACAAAATCTGTTTTCAAATGTTCAGTGTTACAAATGTAAAAAATTGAGAAAACTGTAGAGTTATTTCTTATATAATCATATATATATAAATATATATAAATATATATATATAAATATATATATATATATATATATATATATATATATATTTATTTATTTATATATAATGTTTCTTCTTAAAATATATAATTCATCACTATATACAAATTGACAAAATGGTTAATTTTTTAATCTTCATATAATTAATTATAAAAATATAAATTAAGGAAATACAAAAAAAAAAATTATTAACAAAGTCATAATTTATATTGTATGGGTGGTTATAATTCACCTGAACAAGTTAGCTAAAAAAATTAAAAAAAAAAAAAAAAAAAAAAAAAAACAGCTAGCTGATATATATATATATATAATAGTTTGGACACATCACATAATATTAAATATTAAGAATAATTTTTATATCTACAATTCGTTGAATATATAGATGTGTATATTACAAAGTTATAATTAATAATTTTTGTAATTTTAAAGTGTTTTCTTTTAATTTGTATGAAAGGTGTCCGTTTTTTTTTTTTTTTTTTCTTCTTTCTTTTCTTTTTTTTTTTTTATTATTAATCCTTCTGGTAATATATAAAATATTTAATAATAATATGAAATACAAGTTGTTATATTAAAAATTAAAGGCTCATGTATAATTATAATGCATATCACATTTTTTTTTTTTTGTTATGCTGGTTGTTTAATTAGATTTATATGTAAGTGTATTTTAAGGAAAATATATAATATTTATATGTTTGCTATAAATTTATAAGATTTATATATGCTTGTTTATATAATAATAATAAAAAAGAAAAAATCTTTAAAAATAAGATGTAATTATATATTTTTAACATATATAATTTATATTAGATAATTTGGAAATTTGTTATATTTTTATTATTCCTAAATTGAGGATATTTAAACATATAAAAATATAATAATCATAATATATATATATATATATATATATATAATATATACATATTATTTCCTTTATTTTCAGGAAATTAAAAATAAAATATTTCATTAAAAAAAAAAAAATACAGTATTTCTGGTATTATGAATCAAATAATATTTATTGAATAGTTAATAATCCTTTGGGGATATTTTTAAGCGAAGTATTTATATAATATATATTATATATATGTATGTATAATGTATTTTCTTCTTATTTTGTTTATATATATATATTTTTTTTTTTTTTAACTTCTGCCCTATATATCAAAGTGATGATTTATTAGGATGAATAAAAAATTATTAAAATAAATAAATATTTTAAAAATTATTACTACTGAAAATAAAAAATATAACATATATATATATATATATATATTTATTTATTTATTTATTTATTTCAATGTATCGTGATTGTGAAATATAATTTTAAAAAATAAAATATATATAATATAATGGGTAAAAAATATAGGATGATATTTATATATAAAAAATGAAATAACGACCCCAATATATTACTTTATTATTTTATTTTATTTATTTGTATGTATTCAATATAAATATAAATATATATATATATATTTATTTATATAACATTTGTCATTTAGAAAAGAATGAAGTTATTATATAGAAAGCGTGATAACGATAAGATGATTATCGGTTTAATTACAGAAGAGGATGATGATTTGTGGGGAGTGTATAATTTGTTAAGTTTAAATGATGAAATAGAATCTTTTACTTCAAGAAAGGTTCAGAAAGATATTGGTAATAATTCTTATGTAACTGAAATAAGAAAGTTGATGTTAACATTGTGTATTACTAAGATTGATTTTGATTGTGAAAATAATAGTTTAAGAGTATCAGGAAAAAATGTAAAAGTAAATGAATATGTTAAGATTGGTCAGTATCATACATTTGATATAGGTGTTAATGATAAAATAAAAATTATGAAAAAGAACTGGGATCATATATATAGAGAAAAATTAGAAGAATGTACTAATATAAAGAATAATTGTGAAATTGCTATTTTATTAATTGATTGTGGTCGTGCTAATATGTATTTACTTACACAACAATTATATAAAACAATATTTAGTATTAATAAGATAATACATAAGAAAAAAGACAAAAATAATTCGCCGTCATATAAAAAATCATTAGAAAGTTTTTTTAATAATGTCATAAAAAATTTATATTCAAGTATTAATTTTGAGAAAATAAAATGTCTGGTTTTAGGTGGTCCTGGTTTTTTTAAAAATGATTTTTTTACTTATCTGTATGAAAAATCAGATATGAAGAATGATAAGAATATTCTCACATTAAAAAATAAATTTTTAATTGTAAAAACATCGAATATTTTTAAAAATTCTTTAAATGAAATATTAAATGATGAAAATATGAAAAAACAAATTTTAAATTTGAAAGTGGTATCAAATGTGGATATTTTAAATAAATTTTATAAAATTTTTGAAAAAGATGAAGACAAAATTTGTTATGGTCCTGATGAAGTGAAATATGCATCGAAAATAAATGCTATAGATTCATTATTAATAACTGATAAAACATTTAGAAGTTGTGATGTTAAAACTAGAAAGGAATATGTTCAGGTAGTACAGCATGTAAAAAATACAGGAGGAAAAGTTTATATTTTTTCAGATAATCATACATCAGGTGAACAATTAAATTCTTTAACAGGTATTGCAGCTATATTAAAGTTTCCTATTTTTTATGATATTCATAAGGGAGATGATAAGGGACAATATATAAAAGAAGATCATATTAAAAGGGAAGATACACAAAAAGGTGAGTATATGAAAAATATATGAATGAGAAAATAAAAAGTATAATAACAAATGATGCGCATATTATTTGCTTCACATAAAAATTATTACATTAATAATAATAATGGTTTGAAAAAAGACAGAACATAATTATATCTCTGACAATTTTATATAGATATAACAAGGTGGTTATATTATAAATATATAAAAATAATTGTTAATAATATGTGTAATTTTTTTTTATTATTTTTTAACACACATATATATGTATATGTATATATGTTTAATCTTATATTATTTTGTTTTTAAACAAAAAATACATGGTTATTATTTTATCATTTTTTTTTATTTTATTTGTTTTTGTATTTTTAAAAATATATACATATATACATATATACATATATATATATATATATATATATATATATATATATATATATATATATATACATATATTTGTTTATGTATTTATTATTTTATAATTTTTTTTTTTGTATATATAGTTTCGAGTTAAAATATTAACCCTTCTTTCCACGTCTTACTCATGATATTGTTTAATATTTTTCAGTCGACCTTTTTTTATTTTTATATTTTTAATATATCGTATAAATTTTAAATAATCCTAATTTTTTTTTTTTTTTTTTTTTAAACTTTTATAAGAACAAAATAAGTGTGTGCACGTGTAACCACAAATCCAGTGCACAACAGTGCTTATTTTATATTCTATTAAAAAATAAAAATATTCATAAGTAAAATAAATAAAAATATGTTTTTATATATACATATTTTATGTATATGTATGTATTGCATATATTCTCCTTATTATTTATATAGAAAATTTTGATTATTAGGAAGAAAAAAAAAAAATAAAAAATAAAAAAAAAATAATCATGTGAATCACTTAGATTTATTCAGGTGAATGTTCCATTTTTCAATATATTATAAATTATGTATTAATATGTAAACGTTATAAGAACACTATAATATATATATATATATGTGTATATACTTGTAGGTTCTATTTATATATAAATAAATATATGTATATGTATATATATATTAGTGTACACATTTAGGAAATAATAAAAAAAAAAAAAAAAAATCCACTTGAAACTTGAAGTGTCTATTTTTATGCTTTATAAAATACAAGAATATAAAAATGAATTTTTTTTTTTTTTTTATTATAGTTTACTGTTTTATTAGTTCATTTTACTTGATAAAATCATCTCCCAATGATAGAAATAAAATAAATAAAAATAATATACCCGTTCAACGTGGCACACCAAATTTAAAAGATATAAATGTACATAATGTTGAAAAAAAGACAAATATAGAAAGTGTAAATAATAATAAAAATAATAAAACATGTTCTAGAAATTTAAATGCGAACAATGTAGATAATGCCATACAAACAGGGGTAAATAAAAAAGGGGAAACCAAAAATGAAGAGGTTAAAAAGGTTGAGAAGGATAATGATGAAAAGGAAGAGGATGAATATGAAGAGGATGAAATGAAAGAAGATGAAATGAAAGAAGATGAAATGAAAGAAGATGAAATGAAAGAAGATGAAAATGAAGAAGATGAAATGAAAGATGATGAAGAAAATGAAGATAATAAAAATAATAAAAGTAATAAAAGTAATAAAAATGATTATAGTGAGAAAAAGAATGTCAAGGTTGAAGTAACTTCAGAAAAAAAAAATAAAGAATTACAAGAAGAAAAAAAAGAATTGAAAAAAATGAATGAAAAAAATACAAACAAAGAAGAAATAAAAAATAAGAATAAAGAGAATACTTTCGATTTTTATAAAAATCTAAACAGTTCATTCAATCAAAATAAAAACATGAACAATAATAATAATAATAATAAAACATTTATTGAGAAGAAAGAAGAATCTATAGACATGAAGAAGCCACATTGTTCAAATAACAATAAAATGTGTAACTACAACAATATGAATAATCATATGTCAACAAATAAAAATAACAATCAAATATTTCAAGAAAACAAAAAAGATGTAAATAAATCTGTAGATAATTTAAAAAATGAAGAAAATGATAATAAAAAGAATGAAGAAAATGATAATAAAAAGATTGATGACAATTTTAATGAAGAAAATATATATGAAGAAAGAAATCAAAAAATATTACTTATCCATTTATTAAAGAATATAAAAGAATTATTAAACAGACAAAGACAAAACTTTAATAATTTCTTATCATTCTTAAGTGAAAATTATCAGAGTTATGAAAAATTTAACAAATCACAAAAATATAAAAATAATCAAAATTATATGGATAAGTTAAATGAGCAAGGGGAATTGAAAAATGTTACTGTAACAAGTCATTCTTTTTTGGACATGAGCAAACAAGTGAATGATAAGAAGAATAAAAATGGTGTATTTGTAAATCTGATGAGTGATCAAAATGAAGATGGTGATGACACAAATAAAGGTGATGACACAAATAATGGAGATGACACAAATAATGGAGATGACACAAATAATGGTGATGACACAAATAATGGTGATGACACAAATAAAGATGATGACACCAATAAAGATGATGACACAAATAAAAATGATGACACAAATAAAGATGATGACAGTGGAAAAAAATCACGCGACATATCAGATATTAAAAACATTATAGATAGCATACTCCAATCTGATGATATAACTGATGAACAAAAAAAATACTTAGAGATCATTAAAAAAATATTAGATTTAGAAGAGGATGTATTAAATAAAGAAAAGGAACAATTAAAATTAAACAAAAATATTATTGAAGTATTAATGGGTAAATCAGATGAATTAAGAAATATAGCTGTAACATTAAAAAATGGAAATGGTGAAAATGAAAGTTCTCAACGTGTCGATTTAGCACAAAATATTGTATCAAATTTATTAAATTTTTCAGTTCAATTAAAAAATACTGGTAATATAGTTTATAATAATATACAAGGACAAGGAGAATTATTACAATCTATTGAAAAAAATATTGATCAAGCTGAAAATGATCTTAAAAAAAGTGCTACCGTTAATACTACATTTATACCTAAAAATATAACAAATATAGAACAAAATGATCAAGAAACACAAACTGATGATGATATAAACGATTCTGATGTAGATGAAAATGATATGAATGATAATAATAAATGTCATATGTATAAACAAAATAACTGTTCAATGAAAAGAAAAAATAATTGTAAGAAATATTTCTTAAATTCACATTATAATAATTTTATATGTAACAAACAAAAAAAATATAATAAAAATAATATAGAAAATAAACAAAAAGATAACAAAAAATTTAAATTAAACGAATCCATGAAAAATCATTTCTATAACATTTTTATTAAAGAAACGGTTATGTTGAAAAAATTATACAAGGTTTTATTTGAGCTTTTTTAAAATAAAATAAAATAAAAAAAAAAAAAAAAAAATAAAATAAAATAAAATAAAATAATAAATTTCTTTTTGTTAATTAAGGGCAATTTTTTTTTTTTTTTTTTTTTTTTTTTTTTTAAATAAATTGTCTTCACGTGGAGAAAGGTTCCCATAAAAATAAAAAAATATATAGCACACATAACATATATGTGTGTTCATATATATATATGTATATATTTTTTTATGTGCAGCTTTTAATTTTTAATTCAAAAAATATAGAAAAATTATAGAGGGAACAAAAAAAAAAAAAAAAAAATAAGCCATTATGAAAACATATTACTTTGTTAATTTTTATGCATAAATATATATACACCTTTTATTTAATATATATAATTATATATTATAATATATTTAAAGATTTTTCAAATATGTACACATATATATATATATATATATATATATAAAGGACATAATATTTTGTGTATATAATATTTTTTTTTTTTTTTTTTTTTTTTAATTTTTGTTTAATATTTGTTTAATATTTGTTTAATTTTTGTTTTTTTATAATTTCACAAACGTTAAATTAAAGAAAAAAATTGTTAATATAAAAATGGTATACCATATAAAAAAAAAAACATATGGTATTTTACATATGACATGATTAAGAATTATGTATAAAGGAAATAAAAACATGACTGTAATGAAAATATATAAATATATAAAAATATATATATATATAAATATATATATATATATATATTTTTTTTATTTTTTGTGTGTTACAAATTTGCTAGTAAGTCATCTACTTGCTGTTGCAACTGTTTTATGGTTTGATCCAGGTTGTATATTTTTTTTAGGTCTTTATCCACCTTTTCTTTATTTATATTTTTATTTGAATAATTATTTATGTTATTATTTTTTTTCTGTAGAATAATATTATTATTTATATTTCTATAAAATTTGATTTTTTCTTGTAAAGAATTTTTTAAATTATTTTTTTTTTTTATAGAATTAGCTAGATATGTAGATAATAAATTAATTTTATTATTTTGGATTTGTAGTTCTAATATCTTATCTGTAATATTTTTCATAATATTTTTTGGATGTTCAAGTTTATTTAAATAAATATATTGAAGTTCTATTAAAATATTATTATATATATTAGATTCATGTGATAATTGTGAATATAATATATATAATAATTCATTTTTTAAATTATCATTTATGTATATATCATTAGTAAATATATCATATATTTTATTATAAATATTTTTATTATAATCATATAATGGATATTCCTGATCATCTAGAAGTGTAAAATCGTCAATATAATTATTATCATAATATAAAAGATGCAAAGGTTTTTTTTCTTTTTTTTTCTTTTCATTTGTATGTATATAATAATACGATTGCTTTGAATAATGATCATTATTATGAATAATTTTATTTTTACTTTTATTTTTATTACTACTATGAATATTACTATATTTGTTTTTATAAAAATCATCATAAGAATTTTCAGAATGTAGTATAGTAATATCTTCTAAATTCTTATGTATTCTTTCTTCAATATATGTATCTAATATATAATTCCATATCTTCTTTGTCTTCATATTAATACAATAGTGATGATTAAACTGAGAACTATGCATCTGAGCATGACGTTTTTGATACCTTCCACACCCAACATTAGAACATATCAAACATAACCATATATCATCAACATTATTACAGTTTTTACATTTTAATTTATTAAACATGTTGTTTAAAGATAATACTTTTAATATAACATCTTCTCTTTTTTTTAAGAATATCTTAAAGGAATGTTTATTTGTACGTTTGTTTTTATGGTTCAAATGGTTATTTGGAATTAAAGCACAAAGGTTATGAGATTTTTCATCACATTGATTTGTTTTATCACTTTGATTTGTTTTATCACATTGATTTGTTTTATCACAATGATTTATTTTATCAGTTTGATTTGTTTTATCACATTGATTTATTTTATCTGTTTGATTTATCTTATCACTTTCATTTATTTCATCATTATAATATTTTTCATTTTCTTCATTTTTCCCACCTAACATATTATCCTTTGAAAGAAAAAACCATTTTTCAAGATAACCAACAAATTGCTGTTGATTTAAATTTTGTGTTTTTAAAATATCACAGTAGTCACTATTAAACAATTTGCAAGAAATGTCATAAAAAAATATGAGCGTACATACATTACATGACAAATTAATATAATCATGATAATTATTGTTTCTTTTTTTATTAATACATAATTTTTTATTTCTTGTCAAGAGAAGAAATATATCATTATCAAATAATTCCATACATAATAAACATGTAGAAATGCAAACTTTGGTATCTATAATAATACTTTTTATAAAATTTTCATATTTATTAATATTAAAAAGTTGTGAAGAATAAATATGTTCATTCATATTTCTCTTTTTGATACTTGTGTTAAGGTATTTGCAGGGAATATCCTTATCAGCACATGCCATATGGACATTACCACACATAAAATTAGATATATCGTCAGACATACCATCAGATATACCATCAGACATACCATCAGATATACCATCAGACATACCATCAGATATACCATCAGACATACCATCATATATACCATCAGATATATTATCATACACATTTTTGTTCAACATGAACTGTCTAGTCGATTCATTTGTAGCCACATGTTCCATATTCTCTTTATCATTTAATATATAATATATCAAATTTACAAATGCACAATATATATACCAGTTGTCATAAAAATTTTTTACTTTTTTCTCTGATACCTTTCTACACTTAAAGGCACTTAAATTTCTACAATGGAATTTTTTATAAAACATATCAGCATATATTTGTGTCTTGAAAAATATAAGGATCGAATAGGTATGAATTTTTTTTTTTTTTTTTAAGTTTTTTTTTATATTATGATACATTTTGTTATATGAGGACAAGATTTTATCTGTGTAAAGAAAATCATAATAATTTAAAGAATTATTTTTTTGGTAACAATCATAAGTATTCCCATTTATATTATTATTATTATTATTATTAATGTCATTATTTACAGTTAATAAATCCAAAACATTTTGATTATACATATAATTATCTTTCAGATTATCCTTTACACATGTATTTAATAATTTTTTTTCTTCTTCCTTTAAAGACACATTTTTCAACGAGTCTTCATATAAATATGATCCAGAACTTATAGAACTATCATCCATATGATCAAAGGAATATAAATGATCATCATAAATATTATCATGTGTATAAATATTTTTCCTATAAAATTTTTCTTTTTTTTCCACATGAGTAAATTTATTATAATTTTTATTATTCAACTTGCATAATTCTATATTTTCTATATATGTGTTACTTTCATCTTTTAAATTATTTACTTTTTGTTTGCATTTACTTTGAGATTTGGTATTGATATTATATGTATTCATTTGTGAGTCCCCATTTGTATTTTCTGTCTTTTTTTTTTTTATATCTCCATCGATATCATTTTTTTTAATCTTATCAATACAACAACTACTACAATTATTATAATAATTATTATTATTATTAATATTATTATTTTTTTTTTTATTATTGAATTTTTTTTTTTTTTTTTTTTTTTTCTTTTTCTTAAGAAAGTTTAAATAACCTCTTAACTTAAATATTTTGATGTGCACAATAAAATTTATAAAATCTTGTATCAATAAAAAGAATTCATAAAATGGATAATATGTTGGTAAGGACAGTATAAGTAATATATGAGAACGATGTAACGGAAGATTGATCATATCAACAGATATATCATCTATATTATTAGATGATGAATGAACATTATATTCTTCAACAGTATGTTTTTCTTTTTTATATACATTATGTATATTTTTATTTTTTTGTTTGTTATCATTACATTTTGATTGATCTTCTTCATATTCATCAATTAAATATAAATCACAATTTTTGGTATCTTTAATATATAACTGTAACAAATTACAAGTATAAAATTGTATAATATCTTTTCTAAGATAAGAATTATAAATATAATTATAATTATAATCATTAATATATTCTTTATAATCTTTATTTTCATCATCAATTATTTTATGTATATATTTTGGCATGTCTGAATCCAAACATTTTTTAATACTTTGCTCAACTGCTTTTTCAAGTTTGTTTCCATTCTGATCATAAATATTTTCGAATACATTCAGCGAGCGTTTTACCTTTTGCAGACTATCATCGCTGTATACAATTAAATGAAACATTTTTAAAAAAAAAAAAAAAAAAAAAAAAAATACACATATATATATATATATATATATATATACATATATATATGTAATATATTTTTTATGGGAATGTCAAATTTTTACATTTAAATATCGTCACACTTATAAAAAAAAATATTATATTTGAATGAAGAGAAATAATATTTATGTAATAATTATATTTTAAATATATATATATATATATTTATTCACATAACATATATATAATATAATGTGCATATATTATATGCACATATTATATATTTACGTATGTAGACGTTTAATTTTTAATTTATTCCTTTTCCTTTTTTTTTTTCCTTTTTTTTTTTTGAAAAATCGGGGATCTGTTCTTATCCTTATAAATATTTTTTAAAATTCATTTCTTCCATTTCTTTTTAATTTACGTTTTATTATATATAAATAAGAATATAGACCTAACTCCTCTTTCCATCATAATATTGTTATAAATAAAAATATAATCAAATGTAAAAAAATTTTATTTTCTTTTTAAGTTTATTAAATATATTTATCTGTTATTATATATACCTTTTTTTTTTTTTTCTTTCTTTTTAATTTAATTTAATTTAATTTAATTTAATATAAAAAAGAAAACCAAAAAAAAAAAAAAAAAAGAAGGATAAGTTCAAACTCTATGTTGCTTTAAATAAAAAAAAAAAAAAAAAAAAAAAAAAAAAAAAAAAAAATATGAAAATAAAGAAATTACATATTTCATTTAAAAATAAAAAAAAAATAAAAATAACGGACGAAAAAAGGAAAGAAAAATAAAATTTTCTTTTTCTTTTTATATATTATTCTCAAATGGTTTCTTTTGATAAATATTAATATTTCAAAAATTGTAAATATAAAAAAAAAAAGAAAAAAAAAAAAAGAAGGTTGGGGGTAAATATATATCTTTTTGAGAACATATGTATGTAATATATTAAATATATAATAAAATAGGAATATTTTATATATATAAATAATATATGTCGTCCTTTCATTTCAATATGTATATATATATATATATATATATATATATATATATCTATTAGAAAAAATATAATTATATTACATTCATTATATATTCATGTATATTATATTATATATGTATATATATTTATATATAAAGATACATAAAAAAATATATTATTAAATATAATAAATATATACCCATTCTTCTCATTCTATTTTTATTATCATAATTTAAACAAATTTCTTTTCTTTTCTTTTTTTTTTTTTTGTTTTGAAAAACTGAACCTACATTTATAAACTACAAAAATAGATCTTATTTTATTTATTTATTTTTTAAGCTGAAAAAAAAAAATATATATATATATATATAAAGGGAATATATAAATAACATAAAAAGAAAATTGTTATAAAGTAATATTTTTTAATACTTAAAATATTGTATTATTATTATTGTACATCATAATAAATATATTATATATATATATTTATACATTTAAAATATTTTTTTGTGAATATAATATTTTTAAGTGATATATATAAAGAATGGCTCCAAAAAAAAAGGAGGAAGAGCCCCCAAAGATACTCTTAGGAAGGTAAAGGAAAATAAAATATTAAGAGAATAATAATAATAAAATATATATATATATATAATGTATATCTTCTTGTTATTATATATTGCTCAATATACGATATTAAAATATAGATACCTTTTTTTTTCATAAAATTTTTTTTTTTTTTTTTTTTTTTTTTTTTTTCTTTAGACCTAAGAATACGTTGAAGATGGGTTTAGTGGGTTTACCCAATGTGGGTAAGTACAAAAAAATAAAATATTACATATATGTTTATTAAATGAATATTATTTTATTATTTTATTTTATTTTATTTTTATTTTTTTTTTTTGATTATTAGGAAAATCGACTACTTTCAATGTGCTAACCAAATTAAATATCCCTGCTGAGAATTATCCCTTTTGTACAATAGATCCACATGAAGCTAAGGTGACAGTAGAAGATGAAAGATTTGAATGGCTAGTTAAACATTTTAATCCCAAAAGTAATGTGCATGCATATTTATCAATTTTTGATATTGCCGGATTAGTAAAGAATGCTCATTTAGGTGAAGGTTTAGGAAATAATTTTTTATCCAACATTGCAGCTGTAGATGGTATATATCATGTTGTTAGAGCATTTGAAAATGAAGATATTATTCACACTGAAGGTAATATTAATCCTGTACGTGATTTAGATATAATAAATTCAGAATTAATTTATAAAGATATATCCCATTGTGAAAAGAATTTAGAAGAAGTAACAAAAGTTTTAAATAGAAATAAAAAAGATAAAATAAAACAAAATGAACATGATGTTTTGACTGCTGTATTAAATTATTTAAAAGAACATAAGTGGATTAAAGATGGTACTTGGAAAAGTAATGAAATAGAAGTTATAAATGAATATAATTTTTTAACTGCAAAACCAGTTGTATATCTTGTTAATATGAGTGAAGCCGATTTTATAAGACAAAAAAATAAATATCTAGCTAAAATTTATAATTGGGTACAAGAAAAAAATAAAGGTACCATTATACCTTATTCAGCTGAAGTGGAACAAAAAATTCTTTCAATGGATGAAGAAGAAAAAAAACAATATTTCCAAACAAATAATATTAAACAAAGTATGCTAAATAAAATAATTAAAACAGGATATTATGAAATCAATTTAATACATTTTTTTACATGTGGTCATGATGAAGTGAAATGCTGGACTATCAGGAAAGGAACAAAAGCTCCACAAGCAGCAGGTGTTATTCATACTGATTTTGAAAAAGGTTTTATATGTGCAGAGGTCTATAAATATACAGATCTTGTTGAATATAAATCAGAAGGAGAAGTTAAAGCTAATGGAAAATATTTACAAAAAGGTAAAGATTATGTGGTTGAAGATGGAGATATTATCTTTTTCAAATTTAATGTATCATCAGGAGGAAAAAAATAAATTACATAATATATAAATTCATAAATTTTTAAATATTATAAATATTATATTATATCATTACTAAAAATATATCAAATTATTTACATATATATATTATATATATATATATATGTTATTTTTTTATTTTATTTTTTTTTTTTTCATATTGTGATAATTGTCCTATGGAGACATTATTTATTTTTTATATCACGTACATGATTGTCTTCTTTATTATAATTTTTATTTTTTTTTAAGCCAATTAACATTTAAAAAATTTTACATTTATTAAATAAATAAATATATATATATATATATATATATATTAGGTTTACCCATGGGGGTGAACCTTTCAAAGGGTTATAAGAGGAACGAAAAAAAAAAAAAATATAATATAATAAAAATAAATCAAATCAAATAAATATATAAATATAAACATATCATAAAACATGTGTACTCCCCTTTGGATGGTAATTATTTTCTTTTCTTTTTTTTTTTCTAATGAATATATTTAAATAAAAACTTCTTGTGAAAGGAACTACGTACAGTATCATTAATATATGATGGTGTTTTTTTTTCTTTTTTCTCACAAGTATTTCTAAAGATAGCATCATCTGTCCATTTTCTTTTTTTTGTATTCACTTCATCATTATCACTACTATCTTCTAAATTAATTAATGGGTTATTAGTTAGGACATTATTTTTTTTTTTTTTTAAAAGTTCTTGTTCTTCTTTTTCTTTTTTAAGTTTTTCCATCCTTTCTCTTTTTAAATTTTCAAGTTCTCTTAGTAGTTCTTTTTCTTCTTCATCAGATTCGTTATCTTCACTTGAATTATTATCACTTGAATTATTATCACTTGAGTTATTATCACTTGAGTTATTATCACTTGAGTTATTATCACTTGAGTTATTATCACTTGAATTATTATCTCTTGCATTATTATCACTTGAGTTATTATCACTTAAATTATTATCACTCATATCATCTTCCGACATATCATGTTTGACTTTCCTTTTTTTAACATTTCTTTTATTCTTCATTTTTAATTTTTCATTTTTTTTGTTTTTCTTTTTAGATTTTTTTGTCCATTCATCTCCAATAACATCATCTTCATCTTCTGGAAATGGATTTTTAAAATCATGATTTGTCAATTTTTTTATATTTTCTATGGCTAGTAATTTATTACCTTTAACGTTTTCTTTATTGTTTTTATTTTCTAGTTGTATTAAATTATTTTTAATCATATTTTTATCTTCTACATAGTCACTTAAATCTCTTGTTTTCATTTTTAGGTGTCCTGGCAAATCTCGACTGCAGACTTTGAGTGTCTGACTAACCTTTCGATTCCCTCCTATAAGAAAATAAAACATTATCAATATTAAGCATATTATAAATATCAATAATATATTATGATGTTATTATATAAAATAATAATTTCTTTGAGCAGTAAAAAAAAAAAAAAAGAAAAAGAATAACATATATATATTGTGTTCTAAATGAATAGCAACATTTTTAAAAATAAACACATATATTAAATATATATATATATATATATATATTTTTATTTTTATGTTTATATTTATTTATTTATTATTACCTTGATTATCACCTCCTATGGCATTATACCACGTTGGACGATGTGCTGTCGTCATGATCTTTTATTTATAAAATATAACAAATAAAAAAATATAAAAAATAAATCTTAAAAAATTACTTTATTATATTTACTTAATAAAAGTCTTCCAAGGAAATATTATATATATATATTATATATATATAAATCATAACGAAATTAATAATATATATATAGTAACATTTACATATTTTATAAATTATATTATTTATATATTTATTATTATAAAATAAAAGTATTTTAATTTATTTTATTTATATTATTTTAATTTTTTTTTTTTTTTTTTTTTCCCCCAAATATCAATAATTAATGGTACAAAATGACGGTTGAAATAAAAAAAAAAAAAAAAAAAAAAATTTATATAATGAAAAATATTCCTTTTTGAATTTATATTTATATATATATATATATATATATATATAATTTTTTAAAAAATGAATTAAAGTTTTTTTTTAATAAATTTTAATTATAGAATATAAAAAATAATAATAATAAATAAAAATAATACATATATATAATATATATATATATATTATATATATCATATATTTTATATATGTGGAAGATAATGTATAATTTTTTAATTCTAAGAAAATATTTTAATAATAAAAAAAGAAAACTATATATAAACAAAAAATAAATAAAAAATAATATATATATATATATTTCCCTATATTTTAATTATTTGTTTTGTCAAAGTACATATATATATATATATATATATATATATATATATAATATGTATTTATTACAAAAAAGTGTTATTTTTATCCTTGTGGATATATTTTTTTTTTTTTTTTTTTTTTTTATTTTTTCTTGATTTATTTAATCCGTTTCTTGTTCAGATTGTTTGTGCATAACATTTATATTTTTTTTATTTATTTTATTTTTTTTTTCTTATTTGCTTTTTTTTTATTATGATAAAAAGAATTATTATTATTATTTCCCTTTTGGATGTTTTTTTTATTAAAAGAATTTGTATAATTTTTTTGTTCATTATGTTTTAGAATATATGGGTTTATGTTTCCTATTTGGTTCGTATTAAATTTAATAGTATCTGCTGGTAATTTATCTAATAATAATTTAACTTCATTTTCTCTCACTTGTTTTTTTGTTTCATATGGGTTATTAAAGAATGTGTCTATATTAGCTATGCCTGCTCCTGGTACGAGAACAGTTTTTATTGAGTGTTTTAAACCTAAAGAGCAAATATCTTCAAAGGGTTGAAATGATATGGAATTAATTTGATCTCCATATACATTATGAGTTATATATAATTGTGGATTTGTAAAAAAATTATTATAAGTTCTAAAATGTGTATTCATTGAAAAGGCAACTAGAGATGTATCACTTATATCAATATTATTAATAATATTATGTGATTTATAGGATTTTATATATTCCATTTTTCTTATATCCCATAATTTATATGTTGAATCAACTGATGCTGTTATTAAATAATTATCATGAACACCTATAGAAGATATAGGTGTATGATGACAAAAAATATCACATAAACTTTTATCAACATTTGGAGACCATAAAGTTACATGTCCATTCTTATGACCTAAATATATTATAGCATCTTTTTTATTTTGTTTTATAATAGAACATGGTCCTCTTTTTGTTTTCTTTCTAGTTATAATATTTCCAACTGATATATCTTGATAAACTAATTCACCGAATTCACCTATTGATGTTAATAAAAAATGATAAGGTAGAAACACCATATTATATGTATATAATATATCCTTTATACAATTTATTTCCATTCCTGTATTGTCATATATATATATATACTTTTTTTGACTAATTGCAAACAGTTTGTAATTATGTAGTGTTGTATTACATCTAATCATTTCATCAACTTGAAATTCACATAAACTTTCTAAATTATGTGTATCTATTAAACTTACATGTCCTTTTACTCCTGTCATTAATAAATATTTCCCATTTCTTGTATACGTACAAGAATAAGGACCCATATTTAATTTCAAATCAAATACTTTTTTTTGAGTACCTACATCAGCTTTATCATAAATATATTTTTGGCTAGCTCGCCTATTTATATTACCTTCTTCATCCTCAGGTCCTAAAGAATTCACCCCATCCTGTTCATTTGTGTAATTCTGATGAGTATTAAAATCAAGTTCATTACGATGACAACTATTAATACTATTAATACCATTCATGTTATTATCATCATTATTTTGTGTTTCCATTTCTGTCGAATCTATCAATTGATCTTTTTTTTTTTTTTTTTTTTTTTTTTTTTTTGAAGATGAAGCATTGTGAACCCCTGGTTCATTCACAGAATTATATTTTATATATCCCTCTTTCAGAGGCATAAATTTTGTATTTGCCAATATTTTTTTTGAAGACAATATAGCTAGCTTTACATCTTTATTTAATTGATTTTTTAATTTCCTATTTTTAATATTTTTTGCATTAGGTAAATTTTGGGGTAAGTCATTTTTATCAACACACAAATAATCTATCCTTTTCGATGGATTCTTTATTCTTTCTTTTTTGATATTCTTATGAGCTTTGTATAATATTTTATTTACGTTCACTTTTATTTTTTCCTCCTTAATCTTTTCGGGTTCCACTTTTTGTTCTACAAAGAGGCTGCTCATTTTTTTAACATAATTAAAAAAAATAAAATAAAAAAAAAAATAATATAATTAATATATATAAAGCTGGATCATGTGATCAATTAATTTAAACATAATGATCTGGATAAATATAATGATACATTAAAGGTATATTCAAATATAAAATATATAGTAAATGTAAATAAATAATAAATAAATATATATATATATATATATATATATATATATATATATATATATATATGAACATATAAAAAGTTGCAAATATTTTAGGTATATATTATTTTCATTTTATATAAAATATCACAGTTATAAATATCTCTATATATATTTCTTTTTTCTTGAATTATATTTTAAAAAAAGGAAAACGTAAAATATATATAATATATATATATTTTATCTTATAAAAGGTTACAATATAATTATTTGTAAGAAAAAGAAATGCAAACAAAATAAACAAATTTTTTTAATTAAATATATATTATATTATTAAACAAATATATACATATATATATATATATATATTTATATTTATTTATTTATTATTTAATTTTTTTCTACATATAAAAAATATGAAACATTTTATTATAAAAATAAAATTACCCATTCGGAATTTCTTTCTTAAAATAAATATATAATTATCTATATAAATATATATATATATATAATATTTATAATATATATATATATATATATATATTTATATATACCTAACGTACAATTCTTTATATATTATATATATTATATATAAATCATATATGCACTAAAAATTTATATAAATTTTCAAAAAGAAAAAAAAAAAAAAAAATACAAATATATATACATATATATATTTGTTTATTTATTTAAAAAAATAATTTGCATATTTTTATAAATCACCAAATTAAAAAAAAAAAAACAAATACACAATAAAATATATATTTATATAATATATTATACATATAAAATGATATATAGTTTGGCACAATAGTATACATAAAAAATATTTTTTAACGTTGAAGGGAAATTTCATAAAATATTTATGTAAATTATATATTTATATATTTACAATTTAATATACATATTTGTGATTTATCATTATAATATGTACATTTATATGTGATAACTTATTCTTTAGTTCTATATATATATATATATATATATATATATTTTAGATTCATTATAAAATAAAATAAAAATAAAAATAAAAATGTCAAAAGCTGTATATTCTAAAATATGGATGAGTACAAATAACTTCCACACAAGGAGAAAATACGGATGGTTTAAAGTTTGGTAAGACCTAATAAAATAAAATAATAAAATTTGGTTGTGTATAAAATATATGTTCATCCAAAAAAATTTTTTTTTTTTTTGAAAAGAAATTAATCACCTGTTCATTATATATATATATATATATATATATATATATATATATATGTATTTATATACCTTTTATTATGTATATTATTATTTTAATTTTTTTTTTTATTTTTTTTTTTTTTTTAAATAGTTCTCGCTTTAGCCCATGGGTATACGTATGGGCAGTTTATGCCGTGTCTATTGTCTTTCCTATTTTTGACGATGAGTATAAGAAATTCTTAACCTTTGGAATATGGAAAGAAAGTGATGTTGGTTACAAAAAAAGTGCTCCTCAACCTTATAATTAAATATATTTTTTTATGTACAGTTAATAATTTCTAATTGAATGACAATATATCTTCTTTTCTTTTTTTTTAATACTATATCCTTACAAAGGTTTAAAAAAATAATTAACTATAAGTTTTATAATATTACATTATAAAATCACACGAGAGTTAATGTAAACAGATTTTTTCTTTACACATATTATTTTATGACTCATTATATATATATATATATATATATATATATATATATATACATATATATTTCCTTTTTTTTGTAAAATACCCAAGAGAGAAAAAAAAAAAAAAAAAAAAAAAAACACGTACCTATTGTGCGTATTAATTTATTTATATATATATATTTTTTTTTTATGTTTTTTTAAAATTATATAACTTATACAATTACAACATTCAATCTACTGTGTATATATTAAACTTTGAAATTTTTAATATTAAAAAAAATATATTTCTTAATATAAAATTATAAATAAATATTATACAATATGAATTAATTATTTGTGTACTGTTTATAATATATATAAGTAGCTAAGTTCACTGCATATATGTCTTATCAATTTTGTATCATATATCACCAAAACGGAAAACAAAATGAAAATGAAAATGAAAATAAAAATAAAAATAAATAAATAAATAATGTTAAATTAAATAAAATAATAAAATAAAAATACAACGTTGTCTAAACGATTAAGTAAAATATATATATAATTATATTTTGTCCAAACTAATACAGTGGTTTTTTTTATTTTTTATTTTTTTTTATTTTTTTTTTTTTTTTTTTTTTTTTTTTTTTTACATATATTTTTAAATTTAAGATTATGTTCTACACAGATATTAAAACATTATTTATACAAATTTATATACACCTTGTCAAATAATATATATATATATATATATATATATTTTTTTTTTTTTTTTTTGTATACCATGAGACTTTATTTGTTCCTACTTTTTTGTGTGTCACCATGTTTGTATACCTTATTTGTTCAGGTAAAGGGACATCAAGAATATCAAAAGGAAGTCGAAAAAATAAATATAAATGATAACAAAGAAAATTTTAGTATTCATGATTATTTATATAATATAAGAGATGAAGAAAACACAAAAGACAAATATCATAATAATTTGAAGGATAGTATAACAGACGATGATGAACATAGTACTACGCTCTTCCCAGATGCGGAAGAACTGTATACTTTTTTAACAACCGAAGAAATAAAAGGAAAGAATAGAAATATTTTTAATCACTTAAAAGGATCTGTAATTAAAAATAAAATGACAAAAACAACCTTTTTAGATTTATACAAGTCTGCAATGAATGTCTTTGATGTAGATGGATATACATTCTTATTAAATACCGTAATGCATAAACATTATAATGATCGTTTTATTGAAAAGGTTAAGAAAGTTAATATATTTACATCACACTGTGATGAAGGTGTAGTAGAACAAGAAAATGATGATACAATGAAAAAGAAAATGAAAAGAAAAAATAAATATAGATATGAAAATATAACTAACAAACGAAATAGACATATTAATAATTTACAGAATAATAATATAGTGGAATATCCTGG
>NC_041699.1:872500-892500 GCF_900097015.1 Plasmodium sp. gorilla clade G2
TTATTTCTTATTATTATTGTTCCCCTTCTAAATATTTCTGGTAAATTATTATAATTTATATTAAATCGTGAGAAAAGTAATTCGTTTTTATCTTTAGTTTGTGTTGTTAATAAAAATTTATGTGCTTCATCATTTGTGTAATTACCCTGTCTGATTAAATTCCAGAAACATTCATTATATTGTGTATTAATATGACAATCCACTTGTCTCCAAGAAAAATAATCTTTTATTTCTTTTTCATTAGGATAAACCACAATTCTAGCATCAAAAGAAGGTGCATATAACAACTCTTTTTGAAAAATATCTTTCCATTTATATAAAAAACAAGATGTAAAATACGATACGACATTTGTTAATATCTTGTCATATCTTCTATTCCATAATTTAGTACTTTTATTAAATAAAAAACTATACTCATCTGAATGACCATAACATAAATCTATATCATCAAATTTTTTTAAAATATCAAGAGCACATTCATTCATTAAATTTAACCCATCTATATCATTTGGCTTATTATAATTATGTGCCTTTACAAAATGTTTAAAATCACACCCATCAATCCTTACAATAAAGTAGCAGTTTAATAATATCTTCCTTTCTTCTTCAAATAATTTTACATAACTGAATTTGCTGTTAGCCATAGGTAAATTATAATTGGTTTAAATCAAAATATAAAAAATATAAAAAAAATTAAAAGAAAAAAAATTATATTTTACATAATATTCCTACATAAATATATAAATATATATATATATATATATATATAATATTCATCACTTGCTACATTATGAGTGTTTAAAAAAAAAACAAAAATACTTAATTTTATTTATACCATCAACCTTTTCATTTAACTTTTTTTAATTTGGGGCTTTAGTTTTTGTAAAATTACAAACAGCGAATATCACCGGAAAAAAAAAAAAAAAAAAAAAAAAAAAAAATTTACATGAATAAAATGGCTAGTTAACCCTTATACATATATATATATATATATATATATATTTATTTAAATAGAACAAAATTAATTTTTGAAGATTCCAAAAAATTCAAAATATAATATATAATAATTTAAAAGAATAAACAATTATGTTAGAGATATTTTTTGTGTTTACATAAATAAATATATTATATATATATATATATGTATATATATTTGAAAATGATGTGGTATAGATTTATAAAAAATTATTCAATATCGAATGATACGCTTTATAAAACGAAATACATTGAACATTATATATATTATATATAATTTAAGAATAAAATAAAATTAAAATTTGAATATCACAAATAATTTATTTAAATATAAAGGCAATAATATATACATATATATATATATATATATATACATATATATATTATATTTACAATGTTAATTTTTTTTTTTTCAAGATATGTAGGAATTTTTGCATTACTATTTCCAATTCTTCTGCATTAGAACAATTTAAAATATCCTCATAATAACCATTTAATAATGATTTACATGTAAAATATAATCTATTTGTTCTACATTTTGTGTTGCAGTTATTATTTGAATTATCAATTATATTTTTATCTATTTCTTTTTTGTAAAACACCTTTTCTAATTTGTTCATAAATAATCTCTTCAATCTAGTATATATCAATTGTTTGTAATATAATTTGAATTTATTTTTATATGGTTCTATTGAATGAATTAATTTATCCCAATGAAATATATCTGTTTGACTAGTGAAAATATTTAGCTTATTAATTATTACTTTAAATAGATATTCATTGTCTAGGGTAAATGCCATATGTAAAAAATATTGAGAATATAAGGAATTTAATTCAAATATTTTTGGTCCATATATATGAATTAATTCTGAAAAGCAAAATACAATTTTTCCAATAAAAGTAATTATATCTGTACCCATTAATTTTTTTGAAAGTATTTTATGAATTAATCTTCTAGCATCTGCTGGATTGTGTATATCCCATTTATTTGTGTAACTATTGAAAGGATATATTTTAAATAATGTATGTAAAGTTGTATTATAAAAAAATGGAAAAGTTAAATTGGAAATTTCCTCTTGAAGTGTTAATTCTGAACCTTTTTTTAATATAATATTTTTACATAACATTTTTATAAAAAATAAAAGAGCATTCATTTTTCTTAAAATATCATCTAGTTGTGCTTGAATCGTTTTAGATATAGGAAAGGTTATTACTTCTTCTGATAAAAATAATATATCATTTTTTTCACAATAGTTTTTATATATGTTATCATCATCATTTTTATAACTTTGATTTCTTAAAAAAGGCTGAACATTTTTTTGTAATAATAAGAAAGGAGATACATTACCAATTTTTTGTTCTATGTTTTGTTCCATTGATTCTTTTTCTTTTTTTGAAAACATATCATCATAAAATATATTTTTTGAATAACATACATTTTTTTCATTTTCTACTATATTTTCATATTCATTATATATAAGATTAGTTTTTAAACCATCATATTTTTTACTTTTACAATATATAAAATCAGTAATCAAACATGTAAAAATACATTCATGAAATTTCTTCATAAATAATACGATAGCTAAATCTAAGGCTGTTCTATTACATTCGTCTCTTATAAAGGGTGACGTGCCTTGTCTAATTTCAGCTAAGCAAGTAACTACATCATTTTTTTTTAAATAATAATGAATTATATGTTTTTTCCTATACACATTTTCAAAATCATGTAATTTCTTATCATATCTTATTTTGTTAGGAAAATTCATATTTTCTTATATCTATAAAAAGTAAATGAAATATTAAAATATGTTTGACAACGAACAAAAAGCTACAATTATTTATTAAAAAAAAATAAAAATATTATATATATATATATGTATATGTTATTTCAATTTTTTTTGAAAAAAATATGTATATGCCTGACCAAGTCATAATAAATCGCATAATGGTTGTACAGAGATAATGAAACTCAAAAAAAAAAAAAAAAAAAAAAAAAAAAAATTATATATATACATATAATATATACATAATATTACAATGTAATTACAACAAAATGAAATATATTTTCCATTTTGTAGGTACTACTAAATGAATACAATTAGTAAAATATCACAAACGTATGAATTATAAATACATAAAATATTCTTCTTTTTTTAATCATTGGGCACTTGTAGGCACCTTGAATATGTGTATACTTATTGAATTGGTATTATAAGTAAAAAGAAAAAAAAGAATAGGAAAAAAAAAGCAATTATATTTATAATGCCTTAAAAAATATATATATAATAATAATAACATTATATGGTATATTCTCCTATATATGTTGTTTAATTTTTTTTTTCTTCTGCCTCGATAAAAAAAGAATTACGAATATTCAAAAATTAATTTTATTCCACTATTGCTTTGAAATCTATATCATATATATATTCAAAATGAAGATGAAAAAAATAACATTATTTGTTTTCTTTTATTTTATGACTGCTAAATTATGCCAGTTTGAAAAATCATTATTTAATTATTTAGGGGAAGTATCTTTTATAGAGCCCTTTGAACATTTGTTTGAAAAATGTCTTGAAATTCCTAATACTATTTGTTTAGGAGGCACTGGTACTATTATTACACCTCATAGTTTTCATAAAGGGTTGATAGGAAAATGGACATTTGATGATATGTATGCTATTGACTATAGTTCATATAATAATCATATGCACAAGTATATACGACCAGGTCCTGGTTTCAATGGGCATGGTTATAGTGGAGCCTTCATTGGAGGTAAGGTCATAAAAAAAAAAAAAAAAAATAAATAAATAAATATACGTATAATATATTTTTTATTTATATACATCTAATTATGTCATTTCATTTCATTTTATGTTATTTTTTTTTTTTTTTTTTTTTGATAAAGACGTTTCTGGTTTTGTTCCTTCTAGTGATAGTTTAAAAACAACTGAATTTACCATGTTTGTTTAAAATACAGAATTATATATATATATTATATACCAATGTAATGATAATATATATATATATATATATATATATGTAATATTGTTAATAATAAAATATATAAAAATGATAAAGAAGAAAAAAGATAAAATTTTAATATTATATATATACACTTATGTGTTACAACATATTATGAAAATTTTTTTCTTTTTTTTCCCTTTTTTGATTTATATAAATGCAGAGTTTTTTGGATATATTTGTTAGAAAGATCAACTAGTCATTTTCGCAACATCATTTCACAAATGTACAAGAATGAAAATAATAAATATAAATATATATATATATATATATATACATATACATATATATACACATATTTCATAAACCCTATATGTATCATTGACATAATGAATATTTATTTTATTATATTTATCTAATATTTCATTTTTCATTGTTTATTTTTGCTTTATAATTTTGTGAAAGAGATAAAGAGAAGGATACAAAGATAGCAATATTACTACATGCACATATAACTAAATTATCCGTTCGCGTACTTGGATTTGATAATTATAATGAGGGATTGTCATCCTTTGGATATATTCCTTTAAGAAGATGGACAAATGTTATAATAACATTGAATAATAAAGAGATAGCAATATATATAAACGGAATTTTTGATAATTCAGTGTTCTTAAAAAGTAAAGTTGTTGAAAAATCAGGTGATTTAACAGTTGGAAAAAATATGAATTATTCAGGATTTAATGGATATTTAGATGAATTATATTTTTACAATACAAGTTTATCAATTTCAGAAATAAAATCATTTTCATTACCAAGTGTGACTGGAATATATGATACAGATTATGTATATGTAGGAAATTATAATTGTAATTATAATACAGCTATTAGTAGTAATTTGTGTAAAAAAAATTATCGCTTATGTTCATTAAATGATTTATATAATGGAGGAGCTATTCATTATGCAAGGATAAATGGCATCCTCATTGAAAAATCAAACTTATGGACTTGGGATATATCAGAAACATCATTTGAAAAAGATGAAAAGAGAATTGCTTTATGTTGTAAAACATATGAAGAGTGAACAGGAAAAGATATATTATTCTAATATGAGAGTTTATATGTACATAAATAAATAAATAAATACATACATACATACATATATATATTATATATAGGAACACCAAATTGATAATTAAATTTTTATATTTTTTTAGACAGACTGTAATAATACATAAATGATATATATTGAATACCATTTGAATTTATGAAAATATTTTTTTTTTATTTTTTTTATTATTTTATTATTTTTTTAATTTAATATTGGTTGGAAGTTTAACTTATTTGATTATTTAAAATATTTTTTCATTTTATTGACATATATTTTGAGTCTTACGGGGAAAACATGTATATATTATATAAATATGTAATAAATGACATATATGTATTATTTTATATTTTACCTTTATATTATATATATATAATAATATTTTTTTTTTTTTTTTTTTTTTTTTTTTTTTTTTTTTTTGTAAAAAATTCATTTTGGCTATTTAGATGATTTATTTTTATTTTTTTTTTTTTTTTAATTTTTTCACTCACATTTGCATTGACCAAATAATTATTTTTTTATGATTAAAATTTTTAATTTATTTTACAAATTTGATAAAATTTTCATTATATAAATTCAAAAAGAAAAGAATATATTATATATATTATATTATATATGTATGTATGTATATATATATAAGTAAATTTTTTTATATTTTTGCTTTATTATTATATATATATATATATATATTTATTTATTTATGTAACCCTTTATTATACAACATGTTGTTTTTTGTGTGCAACATTTTATAAAAAAAAAAAAAAAAAAAAATATATCATGAAACAAAATGTCGTTTTAATTATTTTAAATATGTCTACATTTATAATTAACATTTCATTATTTTTTTTCATATTTTTACAAAAATACAAATTGGTAAACATATTCAGTTAAAACAAGTGAACATTATTATATATATATATATATATAATTTTTCATAGTATTAAATAAGACATATATATATATATATATATATATATGTTCATGTGAATTTTATTTTATTTTGTATTGTTTTTCTTTATTTTCTTTATTTTTTTGTTGTTTTGTTTTTTGTAAAAAAGAAAAAAAAACATACATTTGGTTATAACTCTTTAGTGATTAAATATCTATTCCCATCTCATTTGTCAATTAAAATATATATATATATATATATTTATTTACATTTACATGTTTTATTTTTTATTTTTTTTGTTTGTTTATGTAAGTCTACAATATTAAATTTTTTTTTTTTTTTTTTTTTTTTTTTTTTTTTTTTTTTTTTTTTTTTTTAAAGTCACAATTTTAAAAGATTAAAAAAAAAAAAAAAAAGTGAGAAGAATTAACACGAAGACATACACATATATTGTCAGTTATATATATATATATTTTTTTGAAAGAATGATTCAAAATAAAGACATGGACAAAGGAATAGTTAAAAATGATGGAAATGTGGAAAAAATAGAAACATCAGGAGTTTTGAATTCACCTGATTTTCTTGATATAGATAAAAATAATATTAAAAGAAAAGCTGATTATATCGATGGAGTATTTGAAGGATTAAATAAAAAAAATATTTCAAATAGTAATATTGTTTCAACAAGTTTACTAGATAAGAAACAACAAAAAGATCATGATAAAATTAATATGATGAATAATATATCAGATTTAAAAAAAAATGAAACATCATTTACCAAATTACTTAATGAAAATAATAATCAATGTAATTCATTTAAAGAAGATAAAACAAATAATAGTAAAAAAATTTGTGTATTAAATAATCCGGATGAAGAAGAAAAAAAAAAAAAAAAAAAGGAGGATAAATATGACAATAAATTAAAGGATAAATCAAATGAAAGTCTAAATAATAATTCAGAAGATAAATTAATTAATAATTTAAACAATAAAAAGGATATTAAAAAGGATATGAATAAAGGAATATATAAAGATAGTCAAAATAATATACCCGATTTAGTGAATGAAAAGGAATCCATAATATATCCTAAAAATATAGATGATAATAACACAAATGATAATATAAATAAAAATATAGATAATAACACAAATGATAATATGAATAATATTAAAGAAGAAGAAAGTAATAATCATAAAATACATAATTCAAATGATCAAAATAAAAATACCATATCTAAATCATCTACATTTCATCACTCTTCACAAAACATAAATAAAATAAATGATTATCTTACTGAAAGAAAAAACAGTCAGAAAACCACCGTCTTTGTAGGTGAAAAAATGCAAAAGATAAAAGCAGATTTTAAATATGGAGAAGAAGTTACACCAAAGATTCAAAATAAAACTGTTTATGAATCACAAAATGAAACAATAAGCAATACAGATGCTAAGTCTAGTGAAAGATTAATTGAAAAAAAACAAGAAAAAACTGTTTTTACCGCACAAAGATGTGAAAAAAGTACTGCAGATGCAAGAGCCAATGAAAAAATGGTTGAAAGGAAACCAGAAAAAACCATATTTGAATCACAAAGATGCGAAAAAAGTACTGCAGATGCACGAGCTTGTGAAAAAATGGTTGAAAAGAAACCAACAAAAACAATATTTGAGGCACAAAGATGTGAAAAGAGTAATGCAGATGCAAGAGCTAGCGAAAAATTGGTTGAACGAAAACCTGAAAAAACAATATTTGAGGCACAAAGATGTGAAAAGAGTACGGCAGATGCAAGAGCTAGTGAAAAATTAATTGAAAGAAAACAAGAAAAAACAATATTTGAGGCACAAAGATGTGAAAAGAGTAATGCAGATGCAAGAGCTAGCGAAAAATTAGTTGAACGAAAACCTGAAAAAACAATATTTGAATCTCAACAATGTGAAAAGAGTAATGCACATGCAAGGGCTAGTGAAAAGCTGATTGAAAAGAAATCAGAGAAAAGTATATACGAATCTCAACAGTGTGAAAGAAGTAATGCAGATGCAAGATCATCTGAAAAATTAATTGAAAGGATACCAGAAAAAACAGTGTTTGAATCTGAACAGTGTGAGACTAGTACTGCAGATGCAAGATCATGTGAAAAATTAATTGAAAAGAAATCAGAAAAAACAGTGTTTGAATCTGAACAGTGTGAAACGAGTACTGCAGATGTAAGATCATGTGAAAAATTAATTGAAAAGAAATCAGAAAAAACAGTGTTTGAATCTGAACAGTGTGAGACTAGTACTGCAGATGCAAGATCATGTGAAAAATTAATTGAAAAGAAATCAGAAAAAACAGTGTTTGAATCTGAAAAGTGTGAAAAGAGTACTGCAGATGTGAGATCATGTGAAAAATTAATTGAAAGGAAACCCGAAAAAACAATATTTGAGGCACAAAGATGTGAAAAAAGTAATGCAGATGCACGTGCATGCGACAAATTAGTTGAAAAGAAACCACAAAAAACAATATTTGAGGCACAGAGATGTGAGAAAAGTACTGCAGATGCAAGAGCTAGTGAAAAATTAATTGAAAGAAAACCAGAAAAAACGATATTTGAGGCACAAAGATGTGAAAAGAGTACTGCAGATGCAAGAGCTAGCGAAAAATTGGTTGAAAAGAAACCAACAAAAACAATATTTGAGGCACAACGATGTGAAAAGAGTACGGCAGATGCAAGAGCTAGTGAAAAATTAATTGAAAGAAAACAAGAAAAAACAATATTTGAGGCACAACGATGTGAAAAAAGTATTGCAGATGCACGTGCATGCGATAAATTAGTTGAAAGAAAACCAGAAAAAACAATATTTGAGGCACAAAGATGTGAAAAGAGTACTGCAGATGCAAGAGCTAGCGAAAAATTGGTTGAAAAGAAACCAACAAAAACAATATTTGAGGCACAACGATGTGAAAAAAGTACTGCCGATGCAAGAGCTAGCGATAAATTATGTGATAAAGTAGGTAATGTGCATGTTTTTGAATCTCAACAATGTAAGGAAATTATAACTGATTTTCGATCATCTGATAAAATAAAAGAAGTTATGAAAAGAAATTTGACTGACGAGTGTCACAATATTTAAAAAAATATATATATCACAATGTCATTTTATTAAAAATATATAATATATATATATTATATTTTTATTTTTAATGTATGTTTTTATTTTATTATATTTGTCTTGTATTTTTTCATCAGAAGTTTTTATTAATAAAGAATGACTAATTAATGTGTCATACATTATTTTTTTTTTAGTATATTATATTTTTATTTTTTCAATATGTTTATTAATTTTTAAATTTAATTTTTCTATTTTGCAAAATGTGTTTAACAAAAATAAAAATCATATTTTTAATTTAATTAATAAATAAAATATAAATCAAGGAGGAAAAAAAAAAAAAAAAAAAAAAAAAAATTATGAGAAAATATAAGATATAAAAAAGTAAATAAAATGAATACATACAAATATATATATATATATATATAATATATTTTTTTATATGTATATATGATAATCTTTTAATTAAAAAAGAATATTATTAGTACATTATTTTATTTTATTATATTATATTATATATAATTTTTCTTTGTTTTTGTTTTAAAATGTATTAATGCAATCGTCGGATTTGATAGTGTAATTATTTAAAAAGAATAAATTGACTGACGAGATGTCGATTTTGTCTTTAAGTGTAAGTGTATGATCGTTATTTTTTTGTTTTGTATTTAAATGTGAATTATTTAATTGTATTGTTTGTAAGTTTTTATTTTTTTCTTGCATTAATGAGAGTAGATAAAGTTTATAGCTGAAATTATTTTTATCTATTAAATCGTTCATATTTTTATTTTGTTTGATAAGATCATTATTATTATCCTTATTATTATTATTATTATTTTTTGAATTGAGCAAATTGTTTTTATCTATATTATTTGTTGTATCAATATTATCTGTTTTCTTTTCTGTATCATCTTTATTTTTTGTGCTCAATGTTGTTAGAAGAGAAAATGGATTTTTTAATTTGGATTTCATGAGATTTAAGAAGAAATTATTATTACTATTCTCATTTATTTCATCATCATTAGCATTACTACTACAATTATTATTATCATTATTATTATTATTATTATTATTATCATCTTGTAACCTATCTGACAAGTTTGAAACGACATCGTTATTATCTTTTATGTTGTTATAATAAACATGTGTAAATAAATTTTCATTCGTACTAACAAAATGGGTTAAAAATTCATCAACTTCTTTTTCTTTTTCTTCTTTCTTTTCTTCCTTCTCTTCTTCTTTATCTTCTCCTTTTTCATCTTGTTGGTGGTCCTTTTTGAAAATAGAATTACTTTTTATATTTTTTTTTGAATTATTATTTGATAAAATTTGATCTCTTAATTTCTCCAAATAATTTTGGTCATCAACCATATGTATCATATTGTTTGTTATTTTATTATTATTTCTTGTGTTTATTTTAGAGGTCATATATTTATTTGATTGTTGTAAGGGATTAATAGTTTTCAATTCCATAAATTTGTATGACATTTTTTCTTTAAATAAAAAATCATCTTTTTGTGAATATTTAATATTATTTAATAAATCTGGAAAATTATTGATTTTTTGTTTATTTATTGATTCATTCATTAATTTTTTATTTATCATTTGATCCATCATATTATGACTACTTTTATTCTTTGACTTAATATCATTATTACATGATAACATTTCATTTATTATTTTTTGATTTGTTTTTTTTTTTGTCAGATATATAGGCATTAAATGTATTGCATCAGATATAATATTTGTTTGATTTGTTAATTCATATTCTAACCATTCATGTAATTTTTCTTCTTTTGTTAATTCTTTCTTTTCATTATTCATAAAATCATTTCGATTTGATAATAATTCATCGTTATGTTGATTTGTTTGTATTAACATGTTTTTATTATCTTTCTCTTTTTTTTCACTTCTTTCACCTTGTCTTTGTCCTTCTCCTTCTCCTTCTTCCTCTTCTATTTCTTCTCCTTTTTCTTCATTATTATTATTATTATTATTATTATTATTATGATTGTCGTTTATTCCACTCATACGAATAGCATCTTCTTTAGGTTTTAAGGTAGTATCATTCATATTGTACATATTATTATTACCACTATTCATTTGATTATTATTAAACCATGCACTTTCTTCATAATTGATAGGAATATTATTTGGGTCATCATAATTGAAAGGTTTAAAACCTAAAGGATTATTATATGAATTTAAAGGGGGTTCCCTTTGCATATTTATTAAACTATTTACATTTTTAGTAAGAACCACATTATTATTTGTAGTTTTTGATATATTCATATTTTTATTAAATGACATATTCTTCATTTCATTATTCATATGAAGAGGATTTACCATCATATTATTTGTTACATTCATCATATTATTAGGATGATTCATATTTGGAGGTAAAACCATACCATCAGTATTTATCATATTATTATTTATCATATTATTGTTTATCATACTATTACTTCTTAATGAAGTAGGATACATGGGTGGAATCGAATTTCTATTTATTACAGTGCTATGAAAATTAGGGGGAGGTGGATTAAGAGATGGGGTATTTTCATTTGCATAAGGTGGAGGAACAATCATTTTGTTTTTATTTATATCTGTATCTGGTGGGGGTGGTATATTATTATTTGACATAATATTTATATTTGCTTGATTATTCATATTACTATTTTCTATATTTTTATCTTTCATATCAAATTCGATAAAGGTATTATTCATAAGTCCAACTTGAGATTGTCTATTTATCATATTTGGATTATTTATCATATTTGGATTATTTATCATATTTGGATTATTTATCATATTTGGATTATTTATCATATTTGGATTATTTATCATATTTGAATTATTTATCATATTTGGATTATTTATCATATTTGAATTATTTATCATATTTGAATTATTTATCATATTAATATGATTATATGGCATACCTGTTGTATTACCCATATTATTAATTTTCATTTGTTTATCATTAGGAATTAATAATAAATTTTTTCTATTAATATTAAAAAATCTATTATCTGTATTGGGTGGAGGTGGTATGATATTATTACTAGCATCTATGTGTGTTGTTTGTAAATTACTATTTTTTTTTAAAGGATTAAAAAAATCTTTCTGATCATCTTGTGGTATCATGTTTATATTATTATTAATAGGGTGGTTATTAACTCCATTTATAGATCCTTCATTATACATATTATTTTTAAATGTATGACCACTCATATTATTACTATTATTAAAATTTATCATATTAAATGGTGTATTATTCATATTATTCATATTGTTGTTATTTGGTTTATTTGAATTAAGAAAGTTTTTCATATTACCCATCATATGATTATTTGTATAGTTTTTAAAATTATTATTTGTATTACCATCTATATAATTATCCTCATTATTATCATTATAATTTTTTTCATCAGTATTCATTTCTTGTTCAACATTCATTTTATTATAATACATAAAATTATTATCATCATGTATATTTCCTTTTAACATATTATTATTCTGTCCATTTACATTTTTCATATTCTTTATGTTTTTCATTTTATTATCTTTAGATTTTATATTTTTTCTATTACTCATTTTTTGATCATAAGGTACATTATTAAAATTTTTACTTTTATAATTATCTTTTTTATTTGGATGATATATATTAGATGTATATTCGTTATCTCCATTTCCTTCTATTTCATAATCTTTATCATTTTCTTCTTCATATGTTGATCTATTTCTTCTTTCTTGTTCATACCCTTTTTTTTTATAATCATATTTATTATTATATTGATAAGATTCAGATATATAATAATCTCCATCGTATTCATTTTGCATATCTCTTTCTTCTTCATTTATTTCATCATTTTGTATTTCTCTTTCTTCTTTTGTATCATTTTCATGATCATCATTAGCATCATCATGAGTAGCATTTTTTATAGTACTTCCATGATGAGGGTGATAATTATTTAAGTGACTATCTCTTTTATCATCATATCTATAACTTGATTGTCTGTTTTTTTTGATTCCTTCAATACTTTTTCTACTGTATTTATTGTTATAAGATTTGTCTCGACTAGCACTTCTACTTTTATTTCTCCCATAAAAATCTTTTTTGTTATAACGAGAATATTTATCATTTGAAGAATCTGAATAATAATTATCATTATTATATTTATTACTCATTCTTTTGTTATTAATTTGTGATACATCTCTATGTCTTGATTTATATTTATAACTTGATGATCTTCTATTATCATATGAATTTCTTTCATGTGATGTATAACTATTATCATCATATTTTTTATCATGATTATTGGTATTTTTTCCTTTTCTTTTTTCTTCATATTTTTTATTATAATAATAATAATCACTTCTATTATTATCATTACTTCTTTTTCTAGAATATTTTTTTTCTTCATATTTATCGGAAGTTTTTAATTTTTTTTTTATTTTTTCATCATCATAATTTTTATGTTCATATCTTTTATTCATATTGTTATCATTTTTTGAATATTCATCATCTTTTTTATCATGGTTTTTTCGATTCTCATATATACTATTATCATTTTTACGTTCATATTTTTTGGAGCTTCTTTTGTCATCGTCTTTCTTTCTATAACTATCATCCCTTTTCTTGTCACCATTACTTGTTATTATATCTGAACCTTTGTGTTTACTTTTTGATTTATCATCATATTTATTAGTACTTTCATTATCGTCGTATTTATTATTGTTCTGATGATGACTACTTTTTCTTTTCATTTCATTTCACGTGGAATAAATATAAAGTTATATATTATTCTTTTTAAATTTTATAGTAAATAAATTGATATATGTTTATAAATATTATATATATATATATAGTATATATTTATATAACAATATATTTTTATTTTTATTTTTATTTTAATATTAATTTATTTCATTTCGGTTTCCTTTAAGATCCCTTTTATAATATTCTACATAAATATTAAACAAAAATATTTATCATTATATATATATATATATATAAATATATAATTATTTTTAACATGTAAAATAATTATATATATGGAATCAAAAATATTTTTTTTTTTTAAAAGGAAAATATATAAATATATAAATAATATAAATAATATAAATATAATTTTATTGTTTTATGTTATATATTTCCTTATAAATTTATTTCTCTTTAGCATTTCTCATCTTTAAAATATAAATAATAAAAAATATTATATATTGTTATATTTTTATTTTATATTCCATATATATATATAAAATAAACTTTTTTTTTTATGATGAAATTTTGGCCTCATTTTTTTTTTTTTTTTTTTTCCCTTCTTTTATTTGAAATAAATATATATAAATTTAATGTTAATAATAATAAAATTATATATAAAAAATAAAGTATTAAACTATATATATATATATGTAATATATATGTAATATATTAGTTCATATATACATTATATTATATATATATAACATAATATACATAATTTTTGTTGTGTTACGCTTTTATTAAGGGAAAAAAAAAAAAAAAAAAAAAAAAAAAAAAAAAAAAAAATTTTTAAATATAATAACAAAAAAATTGATATATTATTTCATTCCAAGATATAACATCAAAGGGAATATTTTTAAAAAATATAAAAATTAATTAAAAAATATAACCTTATATGAATAAAATATACTTTCTATATAATTACATATTTATTTATATATTTTATTTATCTTGTTAAAAAAATTACCTTTTTATTTTTAATGTAAAATAAAAATAAATTATAATCTTTATAAATTATGTAGAAACAATATTTGTCAAAAAAAAAAAAAAAATATATATATATATATATATTATTAATATGATATAATGTAAATAAATAAATAAATATAAATTTATATATATATATATATATATATGTTGATTTATTTATTTTCCAGATTTGGTAAAAAATTTGTATAGTAGAAATAAGAAATATCCTTTAAATATATTTCAGAAGAATCTGGTAGATTTTTTATAAACTTAGAAGGAGATCCAGAATATTTTGAGAAAGGTGATATAATAGTATCATTAGGTATGACTGTATTTTGTTTTATTATTACATTATCTTTTATTATTACTCTTTCTCCAATTATAGAATTATTACCTATATAGACATTATTTCCAATATATTTTGCTTTTATTATACACTTATTACCAATATATACATAATTACCAATAGTTATAGTAATATAAGAACTAGATTCAGATTTCTCACCTTCCATTTTATTATTATTAATATTATTATTATTATTAATATTATTGTTATTACTTATCTCTTTTGATATATTCATTTTATTTATAAAACAAGGACATATTAATGTATCACATCCTATAATAACATATTTACCAATATATAAACTATTCAAGTCTCCACGCAATATTGCTCTATTTTTTATTATTGATTTTCCTAACATATGAATATTTCTCATTCCATATAATATTGAATCTTTACTTACCTTATTGCCTGAAGCTGTTAATATATAATCTGAACGATTAAATCTTTCAACCTTTTGAAACGTTTTATTATTATAACACTCCAAATAATTATCACTTATGATATTTTCTAACCCCATTCCAACCTCTCTTACTCCAGACATTTGGAAATAAAATGAAATGAAATAAAATGATAAATGTATTATATATATATATATATTATATATATCTTATATATTACAAGTTGTAAATATGGACAAAAAAAAAAAAAAAAATCATAGTCTTTTTATGAGTTCATAATTTTAATCTTGTTGTATTATATGGATACTTGAAAAAATAAAAAAATTTACTTCATTTATATTTTATTTTTAACAAAATTTTTCACATATATATTATATATATATATATCAATTTATGATGTTTTTTATTTGTTTGGTCATATATAATTGTTGTCTCTCTACATATATATTTCTTTTTATATTTCTTATATATATACTTTAATATGGGAAAATAAGAAATATATATATAAATATATATATATATAATATATATAAGTGCATATATTTATTATAACCCTAAATAAATATTCTTTTGGAATTTTCGTACTTTTTCATTTTGAAATAATATTTAAAAAAAAATAAAAAAAAAAAAATATATATATATAAATAAATACATATATGTATATGTATATATGTATATATGTATATAGTATTTTATTTATTTTTTTTTTTTTTTTTGTTTCTATAATTAGTATGCTTGCGATATTTCATTTATTATGTTATACTTATCATGGATGTAATAATTATAGATTAATTTTAAATGCACAACAAATCGTTTTTAATATATATATATATATATATATATATATATATATAGAACATTTAAATTTTATAAATAAATAAAAATAATTTTATTTTCATTTTGATAAGTAAAAAAGTGTATTATATATATATATATATATTTATATTTATTTATTTATATTATATTTATTGGTTATATTTTATCAAACTTAAAAAGCTAAATAACATTCCAAAAAGTACAAATATTATTAATTAAAAAAAAAAAAAAGTAATATATTATTATTGACATATTTTATATTTTCATCAACGCTGTTTTTTTTATAAATTATATAAAACAAACTTGTAATTATAATACTTTTGTTTTATTATTTTTAATATTCCTATTATATTATATAAATATTAAAAAAAAAAAAAAAAAAAATGGATAATACCAAATGCTATGAATATTCTGAACATAATGAGAAAAAAAATATTATAAATGAAAAACAATATGAAACGAATCCTAATGTAGATATATATAGATATAATAGAACATATATGAGTTATTTAAATTTATATTTCTGTATTATAAATTTTAAAGAAACAATGTTTATATCAGTCACTGATGATAATAATCAAATGAATGACTTACAAGTCTCATATCCCATAAAATATGTAATGATAAAAAAAAAAAAACATACTTGAAAAAAATAAACAAGGAACCTTAACATTCTAAAGAATAAAAATATAATTATTATTTTGTAAAGACCAATAAATAAATATATACATATATATATATTATATATATATTTATATATATATATATTTTTTTTTTTTATAGGAGGATGCAGACAACACAATTTGTCTAGTGGGGGAGCCTCATTCGTATGGGAATGATATTGCAAGATTATTAGGTTATATTAATAAATAAATAAATGAATAAATAAATGAAAATATACATATGAATATGAGCACACATATATATAAATATGTATGTATATATGTATGTAAATTTTTTTTTTTTTTTTAATTATAGGTATGAAGTTCAAGATTCCCTTTTACGTAAGTGTAAATGTTGACGAATATGATGAAAATTTAACAAATTTTATTTTCTTAAATTGTTTAGAGATATTAAAAGGGTTATTTAAAAATAAGGAAGAGAATAAGTTATAGGCTTAATATAAAACAAACAAACAAGAAAAAATATATATATATTATATATATATATATATGTATATTTTTAAATTTATATTTTTTGTTTATTTTAAAAACTGATGTTTTTCTTTCATTTTATTTTTAAAACATATTAACCTTTAATAAGAACAGGTTGTATTTTATATATATATATTTTTTTTTTTTGGAAAATATTAATATTTTAAATGTACCTTTTTTTTAAAATATAAAAAATATATATATATATAATGAATTGAAATAATTTTAAGAACACCTCATTTTATAAACATTATTATTTTTATTATTATATATATATATATATATATATATTTTTTTTTTTTTTTTGATTCAAAAAAGTAAAATGAATACGTACATATTATATACATACACAATATAATAATATACATATATGTAACGTTTATTTTTTATTTATTTATTTATTTTATTTTTTTTTTTTTTATTTTATTTTTCCTGTTCTTTTAAAAAGGATGATTAAAACCTTTGAGCTTATTACGCAAAAATAATTTTACAATTATATGATAAGCTTAAGAAATATTTTATTAATAAAATAAACGTTGAAAAAAAAAAAAATATATATATATATATATATTTATTTATTTATTTATTTATAATAACATGTAAAATAATACCACATATATATATATATATTTATGTATATGCTGTAATTTTTATTTTTCTTCTTATTTGTTATTTTTGTTTGGGTCATAGCAGTAAAAGATTGAAATTTAATAAAATGAAATAAAAGCTCGATGAAAAAAAAAAGAAAAGAAAAGAAAAAAGGATGATAGAATTATTTCTTACTGCTAATAAAAAGAAGAGGAAAAGGAAGTATGTTATTTTATTTCTCTATATTGTTTTATGTTCCGTTATACAAATTTGCATGACATATAAGATAAGAAGAAAAAACATATCACACAATTTAATAAATTACATAGATAAGAACAATTTGTTATCATATAATATAAATAGAAAAAAGAAAAGAAGGAAAGAATACTTTATAAATGTTACTAAAAGGAATTTACAAAAATTATGGAGGGAGAAAAAAAAGAATTTCTCATTATATCATAATAATAATAATTCTGGAGAATATATTTGTATAAAAAATGAGAATAAAAAAATGATAAATACAATAAAAGAGTGTGTCGATAACCTGTTATTTATTAACCGTTACTTAGTTGAAGAAATGTTAGAAGATGATAAGAATAAAAAATATGAAGACACAAATAGAGAAAATAATAATATAAATGTAGATGTAACAACAAATAACCTTTTGTCAAAGGATAATTATTTTATTGATAAAAAAAAAAAAAATATAATTAATAGTTATATTGAAGAAATGGATAAATTTCTAGAAACATATGATTTCAATATAAACAAAGAAGAAATATTGAATTATGAAAAGTATATATTAAATGTTATTCTTAATAATACAGTTATAATAAATAATAATAATGTTTGTCAAAAGAATTATATGGATAAGGTTATTTTTAATTATATTAATTTGATTCTCTTAAATAAGGCATATAGGATGGAGGACACAGGTGGTACTACACATCATGTGGAAAATATAGATAATAAAAATAATATTTGCGATAAAGATAATAATAAAAATAATTATAATAATTACAATAATGACAATAGTGACAGTAATTACAATAAAGATGTAATAACATCTAATGTTTCAAATAAGACATATAATATGCAACATATCTGTAAGAAATTAGTAATGATTAAAAAGGCTGTGATATATTTGATGAAAAAGTATAATATAAAAATAGATGAGTTATATATAGATCCAACATCTCATGATATAAAAATAAAAAGAAATATTTTTGAAGATAATATAGAAAAAAAAAGTGACTGGAAATTAATATTTTTAGGTACTGGATCTATGTACCCATCAACTAGTAGAGGCACATCATCATTTATTTTTCAAACAATAAAAAAAAAATGTAATGAAGCTTTTTTGTTTGATTGTGGAGAAAATACATTTATAGCATTACAAAAGGCTAATATTAAAGTTAGTAAAATAAAAAATATTTTTATTACTCATTTGCATGGAGATCATTGTTTAGGATTAATTTCTGTGTTAACCATGTTGAGAAATATGAATACAATAAATATATATGGTCCAGAAGGATTATATAGATTTTTAAAAAATAATTTTAGTTGTACGTATTCTAAAAGAATAGCTAAATTCTGTGTTTACGAATTGAAAGATGGAAACATAACAAATGTTTCTAATCAAAAAAGTGTAAATAATAACAACAGTTCTTATAATTTTAATAATAGTAAAAATAAACGGAATTTAGAGTATATATATAAAAATGAACAGAATTATTATCCTATATTAAAAAATGACTATATCGAAATAACTGCTTTCCCTATTAAACACACAATACCAACTGTAGGATATATAATAAAAGAAATAAATGTAGAAAATAAATTTAATGCTAATTATATTGATTCACTTATAAAAAAAAATTATGATGAATTAAAAAAATGTGAAAATTTAGATTATGTACCTTATAAAATATATGAAAATATC